>NC_054708.1:13939859-14183334 GCF_016097555.1 Gigantopelta aegis | reverse complement strand
GGTGGTTAGCGAATCCTCAGCCAAATTTAAACCACAGCCATTGATGTCTTAAACGTATAGCTAATTTCGACACTTGGTCGAGAGAATTTTGAAATGGAAAACGTGCATTTTAACACACTTTTAAATGGGCAGGATAAGCACATACCCCCCCACAAAAAACGACCATTGATTACAAACAACCGAAATGGGCCCCGAGATTGATCGATACCACGATTCTCCGCTTCTCAGATGAACGTTCTACAACTGACCTAATTCCCAGCGACCCCCCCCCCCCCCAACCCAAGGGAATAGTTTTAAAAAAAGTTTGTTTTGTCTAACGACACCGCTAGAGCACATTGATTTATTAATAATCGACTATTGGATGTCAAATATGTGGTAATATTGATATATAGTCTTAGAGTTAAAATTTGTTTTGTTTAACGACACCACAAGAGCACATTAATTTATTAATTATCGGCTGTTGGGTATCAAACATGTTATAATTTCGACATATAGTCGTACAGAGGAAACCCGCTACATTGTTTCCATTAGTAGCGAGGAATTTTTTTATATGCACCATCCCACATACAGGATAGCACATACCACGGTCTTTGATATACCAGTCATGGTGCACTGGCTGGAACGAGAAATAGCCCAACGGACCCACTAACGGGGATCGATCCCAAGCCGACAGCGCATCGAGCGAGCGCTGTACCACTGGGCTACGTCCAGCCCCTCATCTAAAAGAGGACATTGTTATGTTTTATATTTATTTAAAAACCCAAAGAGCAGTAGAGCAATGAACGTACATACACGGCAGCGACTTAGCTCTACCGCTTAGAATATACCCCCCCCCCCGAGACACACACACACCACCACACACACACACACACACACACACACACACACTCGTCCTTGACAGCCGCTAAAACAGGAAAAACAAATATACTGTTTTGAATCTACCTGATTGCCGTTCGCTATGAACTGATAAAGTATTTATGCCGCTGCTACAGACAGACGTCACTAGAAGGCCGGACCCAAGCATGTAGAATCGTAGATCAACTCGATCCTGGCCAAGGGTTGGTTTGTATCATTGGGAGAGGGGGAGTGGTCATTGGCGGAGGGGGGTGGGTGGGCGACGGGGGAGATACTGCCACCTGACCTTTCAGACTTGGAGCCAAGTTATTTTTTGTCCCACCCAAAGTCCCAACCAACCGCTACCACACCCCTACACGTACATTGATATATTAGATACCAACAAGTTGATGTCTTTTATGTACTAATAATCTTGGAACAAAGATGGGCTACACACAAGCACATACACACACATAGAGAGAGAGAGAGAGAGAGAGAGAGAGAGAGAGAGAGGAGGAGAGAGAGAGAGAGAGAGAGAGAGAGAGAGAGAGAGAGAGAGAGAGAGAGAGAGAGAGAGAGAGAGAGAGAGAGAGAGAGAGAGAGAGAGAGAGAGAGAGAGGGAGGGAGGGGGAGGGGGAGAGAGAGAGAGAGACAGACAGAGAGACACAGAGAGACGGAGACAGAGACACAGGCGCGGATCGACGTTTGTGAAGGGATTTGCAAAAAAAAAAAAAAAAAAAAAAAAAAAACCCGAACAAAAAGAGTCTTTACCTAAAAAAAATATATATATATCAGAAAGGTGATATAAGCATCCAATTTTGTTTTACCGCATGCCCCTCCCACCAAACACTTTCTGACACCACCTTACGCCAGTGTGTATGGTCTTAAGTTTGTCTCAGTTGCTAGTGAACTAAATATCAGACAATTACATATGACATACATAAGTTGTGTATTTCATCACGATAAACGGAAAGAACCGAATGTTTACTCATTGAAAAATATTAACGCGAGCGACACGGGAAGCCAACCTACGACGCTATTATTAGCCATTGTCCGTTGTTAGCCGAGCAATGAATCGAGTCTTAACGACGAGTCTCGACCAATCAAACGCCTCGTCTGTCAACCTGCAGTGACACGCGATCGGACCGGACTACCGAAGTTTATTTTATAACACGCCTCGTAGACCGCGAGTCGGATATTGCTTCGCCTAACAGCACAACGATCGACAGCGTCGTAATATTTACTTTAAAAAAAAAGAAAAAAGAAAAGAAAAGAAAGCATGACAGGCCTCGAAGTAGGGGTTTTCGTGTCTCTCCTTATCTCGACAGTGAGCGCTTCCGTCACGGAAAAGATACTGATAACGCCGCTGTTCGAAATAGGAGAACTATGGATAAACGCCAGTTCGATGCTGTTCGGACGTGTAACCACGTTGTTGACGTCGGTGCCGAATCCTTACAACGTGACGACGTACGTCGGGGTTGTAATAGCATGCCTTGTGATTTATTATGGCTACGTTCTGTTTTTCGTGCCCCTAAACAGGGTGCGGAAGTTGGGGGACATCGGCTACGTGAACGAGGGCAGCTGGAACAAACGAGAGATCGCCAACATGGTGCGGCAACGGCGTAAAGTTGGCGCCATACCCCCCGTCTACCCCAACGGATGGTTTCCGGTAATGGAAGCGTTTACGTTGAAAACGGGAGAAGTGAAAAATGTCAGCATTTTAGGTAAGGTTTTTTTTTTTTTTTTTAATTTGTGTTTCTTTGTAGTCAGTATTTCCGACGCCATATAACCGTAAATAAAATGTGTTGAGTGCGTCGTTAAATAAAACATTTCCTTCCTTTGTGGTTGTCATTATTTTCATTAATCTCATATCAGGCACATAGGAACCGAGGTCGGAGGAGGGGGAGGGGGACATCCCCCCCCCCCCGCCAAATTGAGCCCGACCATTTTTTTTTTACGACCCCCAAAAATGTGCCTGAAAATCAGATTAAAGATTTGACTGAATAGTGAAACTCCATTCATAAACCACAACACCAAACCACTACGCACTACAGTGTGTGTGTGTGTGTGTGTGTGTGTGTGTGTGTGTGTGTGTGTGTGGCCTGAGAAACATGACTTTAGTCTATATAGACAGTGGGACCGGCCTCGGTGGCGTCGTGGCAGGCCATCGGTCTACAGGCTGGTAGGTACTGGGTTCGGATCCCAGTCGAGGCATGGGATTATTAATCCAGATACCGACTCCAAACCCTGAGTGAGTGCTCCGCAAGGCTCAATGGGTAGGTGTAAACCACTTGCACCGACCAGTGATCCATAACTGGTTCAACAAAGGCCATGGTTTGTGCTATCCTGCCTGTGGGAAGCGCAAATAAAAGATCCCTTGCTGCCTGTCGAAAAAAGAGTAGCCTATGTGGCGACAGCGGGTTTCCTCTTCAAAACAGTGTCAAAATTACCATATGTTTGACGTCCAATAGCCGATGATAAGATAAAAAATCCATGTGCTCTAGTGGCGTCGTTAAATAAAACAAACTTTATATAGACAGTGCGGTTGCCCCCTCTACCTAGCCACGAATTAAGTAAGACTTTAGCGTCACAGCAACGCTATACAAAATACAAAATCCAGTCTATCCCAAGTTTTGTAAGCACGGGCTCGGGTCCGTAACTAGCAAGGAGCCGCTGAAACACAAAATACGGGGGAAATTAATTTTATCCTGGCGTCATGTTTTCGATACGATAAGGAAAACAATTTAAAATATAATAAAAGCAATACTTCGTACATACAATAATACTTTACCTTTCTCAAGTGACATCAGTTTATTGTGAAAAACAATGATAATCTCCCACAAACGCCAAGTTTTCCTAAAAAACAACTAGGGGCGGGACGTAGCCCAGCAGTAAAACGCTCGCTCGATGCGCGGTCGATCTGGGATCGATCCCCGTCGGTGGGCCCATTGAGCTATTTCTCTTTCCATCCAGTGCAACACGACTGGTATATCGAAGGCCGTGGTATGTACTACCCTGTGTGGGATGGGGCATATAAAAGATCCCTTGCTGCTAATCGAAAAGAGTAGCCCATGAAGTGGCGACAGCGGGTTTCCTCTCTCAATATCTGTGTGGTCCTTAACCATAAGTCTGACGCCATATAACCGTAAATACAATGTGCTGAGTGCGTCGTTAAATAGAACTTTTCTTTCTTTATTTTTCATAAAAAGAAGTCGTACAGGTGTTTCCTCTATATTTTGACAAACGTCATGTTTTCGATAGTTTCATTGGTTGTCTATTTTTCTCCTTGTTATGCTAGTGTAGGGTCTATATTCCGTTCAGTAATTTATATCCAAATCTTCTTTTGAAAATAAAATCAGGAAATGTTTGTAGCTTGTAAAAAATATTGAATAATTTTCAGACCAATAAACAGTGTTCATTGAAAACATATTTACATTATGTTTTTATCATAGGTTAATGTCTAATCCTCTTGTTCTACCTATCAATGGCACCGAAATTCAGATTGTCACCTTAAGTACTCTGACAGATGATGATGATGATGATGATAACTTGTTTAACGTGCCCATATACTACTAGGGTTCGAACACGCCCATCCCGAGTCCGACCTCCGATAAGATCGGTGGCCTGACTCGGGATGTGTGTGTGTGGTGGAGGGGGGGGGGGGGGGTAGTGTTGAAAATTGGCAGAATTGACTACTCGGCCGAATATTTATATAATTTGGAGCATTTTAGAAGGACAGTCCAAAAATAAATAAGAGAAGGAAGAGAGGATCGGACTATTTAATAACATTTAAAAAAAAGTAATTTCGACATAAAATTTTGAACGAAGGTCTAAATGTTTAAAGTCCATTCTATATGTCCACGTGAGTGGCCTCGTTAAGGCCGTTAGGGTGTGGAGGTTGGCCTACGGCGAACTGATGAGCGGAGAACCGGCAAAGGCGGGGATGAAGTGCTTCCATCTCTGGTCGGCGAGGATGGTTATAACATTATAACACTCCGATAGTCGTTGCCGAAAAGGGCCTTGACGATCCTGTGGATGGTATGGTTATCCATCTCTCTAACTAGGACCGTTTGTCGGCAGTTGTTTTAGCTCTGGTTCCACTAGTCCACCCATCAGTAATGCCGGATCCGAGGTGTTCCCCTGCACGAACTTCAGGAAGCCGGACCTGATTTTCCCGATCTGAACTTTCCAGACGGCTTTCGAGTCAAGCTGGTCGCTCGGCTGAGCGACGGCCTTCCTCTTCGCAACGGCTCCTGCCCGGACCGCCGCCTTCCGAACTGGCAAGACTGGTGACAGTGGCCAGTTACGTGTAGGCGGTGGCGTAGAGGGAGATGCAGGTCCGTCTGCGGGCGTCTCGCACATCGGCGCGTTGAGAGCATCCCTCGGTGTTGACGGCGGGTCCGGATGAGCTGGTCCTTTCGTCTTGGGCCGAGCCGGGGGCGGCGACGCAGAAGGGACCGCCGCTGGCGGTTGAGCCGCCAGTTTTGTTCCCCCCTGAGCCGCTCCTGGCGCACGTTTCGTCTTCCTCCGTCCTCTTCCCTTCCTCTTCTGCGAGTCCGAGTCGCCGTACACCAATGTCACGGTTGCCCGTGACCCGGTGTACGCGACGCGAATCTCCAGCAGCGATCCAAAGCTTGCAATCAAGCCCCCCCAGGTGTGTGGGGGGGGGGGGGGGGGGGGGGGGGGGGGGGGGGGGGGGGCAAGTCGAGAGCACAGGCGACAGCGTCCAGCTTCATCGAGAGTTAGCTTGGAAGTGGTCTGACAGAGGTACAGAACTATATATTTAAAAAAAAATCTAATCCCACCAAACCACTTTGATTTGTAGTAAACGTAAATGCACGTGTAAACATGCCCCCACCAGAAATTACCAAAAAGAACTTTGCTGTGAATGACTTAAGAGGCAATCTAATTAAAATTAGCTCCATTATTACATGTGGATCTAACAGCAGCCCGTTGGAGCTCATGTCCAGTTGACCTTTCATTCGACCAATCGAAACCTTACTTGCAAAATCATGCCAGTGATTTGAAAAGAATTTGAAAACATTCGGGATTATGCCGAGGATATACGAAATGAAAAAAAAAAAAAGTTTGTTTTATTTAACGACGCCGCTAGAGCACATTGATTTTGTATCTTATCATCGGCTATTGGACGTCAAACATATGGTCATTCTGACACTGTGTTTTTTTAGAGGAAACCCGCTGTCGCCACATAGGCTACTCTTTTTACGACAGGCAGCAAGGGATCTTTTATTTGCGCTTCCCACAGGCAGGATAGCACAAACCATGGCCTTTGTTGAACCAGTTATGGATCACTGGTCGGTGCAAGTGGTTTACACCTACCCATTGAGCCTTGCGGAGCACTCACTCAGGGTTTGGAGTCGGTATCGCGATTAAAAATCCCATGCCTCGACTGGGATCCGAACCCAGTACCTACCAGCCTATAGACCGATGGCCTGCCACGACGCCACCGAGGCCGGTCACATATACGAAATGATTCGGGTGAATTACGAAGTATGCCGGAAACTAATTGCAATATAAAATTTTATACAGAATTCGTTTCAAGATGAAACAAAAAACTGTGATGGTACAGCCATAAAATCTGTTTATACTAGTATACAATCCAGTGTTTATTACTGCACTTTTCCCCCTGTTTTTTCAATGTTGAAATAGACCAACAAGTTCGCCTATTGCATAAATAGTCTCGCCCGATATTTGTAGAATTTGTATTCTCCCGAATAACGCTATAAAAGGCGAAGTGTAATTGGTCGATATTTAAATTGTTATTTATAGATGAAATGTCACCTGGACATGGGAGTCCACACAATGCTGTTAGATCTACTGGTAGACCCAGTAGAGCTAATTTTAATCAGATGGCTTAAGAGGTAACCCAACCAGCCTTCCATAAATTATATTGTTCAGTGTAATGATCACATGGTATATCGTCAAACTTTGGCAGGTCAGATGCCAATGTTGCAGACGATAACTTTGCAGGGATTTGTGATACCTGGATTTCTTAATGTGAGGCATTTTATTAGTACCAAAATATTGCCTTAGGAAAAACTGATAACATGCACATTATTTATGGTACTATAATTAAAACATAAAATTGGCAGCTTGACTTGAAGCATTTTCAATATTGAGAGAAAAAAAGACACTTCGTTATTTATGTTTAGGTTGATAGTGACGTAATATCTCGCATAATCTTGCGATACATGCAGTTACAAAGTCGATCGAAATTGTATGACGGTACGATATATTAATTACTGTATCATGATTCCTGATTTTGTGTTCTACTGAACATTCAGGGCCGTACCCTCTGGGGGCAGAGGGGCAATTGTCTCCCCCCCCCCCACCCCCCGAGAACCAAACTTTTTTCAAGGTTTAATTTGTATAGTGTTTCTTTTGTTTATAAAAAGTAGTGCCCCTTCCTCCTAGGATTTTGATCATGGTACGGCCCTGACATTCCCTCCCCCACTCCGTATATTAGGTTGGATACGACCCTGCTATTTGGCGGTAAGGCACATATACTTTTGTACATAACCGGTATATGTAATCCACAATGCATAGAGATTGGATACGCACTCGCGCACGGAGGAACTGGAATCTACTCAACCCATTTGCACACAAAGTGATCGTTGCAAATTACGTATACGTATGCGAATTACGACCAAATGCTATTTGCGCCTAACCAGGTTCTCTAGATCATCTGCCGCAAATATACCTAATATTTGTAGTAGTTTAAAATGTGCTGGTGTGTGTAGAGGTGGGGAGGGCTGTCATGATTATGGCTGGACTTGCCACACAAATACGGTCTGCTATAGGTGCCATTTTTAAACGGTGAATTCCATCCCTGAATAATGGATGTGCCCCTTTAACCAATTAATAATAGATAGGAAAACAAAACAACAACATTAGTGTCGGCCTCTTTTTTCTAGGTTGGATCGGGTTCCCCGGAAAAATATCAAAAGCCACTGATTAACATATAATAATGTGCTGGGGTTTCGTTAAAGAAACAGTAACACTTTGACTACTTTGCTAAGTACCACTGCTGGCTGTAGGGACTTATTCCACTAAACATAGAAATGTGAAAATTATTTAACAACCCGACATCGAAACAGTGAAGTCACAAATAAACAACTGCCATTTCAGTAAACTAGCGATGACAGTGGCTTCGGAAACAGTATTCAAGCCTTTGTAGATACCGGTGTAGGCCCCTATTGTAGGCCCCTATTGTAGGCTTAAATCAGGAGTGCAGGCTAGGAGGGGGAGGGGGTGGCAGAAGTCTGGTTGACACCCCTCCCCATCTCTTTGAGGCTAAAACAATTTTTGACAGTGCAATATTAGGTAATTCATGTAGATATAATTATATTATAAAAATCATGAAATGCGGCCATATGTGATAGAAAAAGTACACCCGAGGTGGTAGAAATTCCGACATGAGACGAAGCTTGCCGAGTCCCAGGCTCGAAAATTTCTCAACCGAGTGTTGACATTTTATATATCATATGACTGATTACGTTTGATCATTCTTCTTCTTCCCTTATCCATTCTACGGTAAATAATTGATTTTTTTTTACAAAAGAAGATGGCCAACAAAATTAACAGAAGGAAGAAAAAAATCCACCATCTCGAGGGTGAGGACTGAAACCCATGCCCCTTTATATCCACACCTTTTTCTTCTTCTTTTTAAAAACACAAAAAACCGCCACAAACATTTAACACTGAGACAAAGAAAGACATTTTTAGTTTTTGTGACATTACAAACATGGATGATGATGAGATGAATGGTGAAGCCGCAGTATTTCCATTTTGGTATGGGACTACTTGACAGGTCCGTGTTCCCTTGCTGCTAATCGAAAAGAGTAGTCTATGAAGTGGCGACAGCGGGTTTCCTCTTTCCATATCTGTGTGGTCCTTAACCATATGTCTGACGCCATATAACCGTAAATAAAATGTGTTGAGTACGTCGTTAAATAAATAAAAATCCTTCATTGTGACCAGGATAGAATAATAATGAAGAGCACAAAGTGGTATAATGTAAATGCACCTCTACTGCGTTAACGCCAGCCTCTGGAGTGTCCTTGCTACCCACGCATAAATATTTCATGCTATTGTACTTTCAGTTTTTAATGTGACACGATAGCTTTTGATTGATCTTTCCTAGCATATCTACGTGCAAACTAGCATACGCATTTCCGCATTTTTGGGGATCCTAGGACTGTTCAAGAAAGATAAAGGGGGTGGGGGTACGAAGCAAATTTCGTGTTTAGAATGTGTCTGTATAATATTATACAAGGTGTTTCCGGCCGTTCTAATATTTGAAGTAGCTCAAACTTATATATATCCTGTAATCACTGTTTCTGTTAGCAAAATATGATGACTTGATAAATTTCTATATTTTCATAGACTGGCCAAAATTTTAAATATAGCTTTCATCCTAATAATAAACTTTAAATAATAGTAATAAATAACGTTAATAAAAAGTTATTCTTTTTTTTAAATTTGTTATTTAAGAACTATTTTGTTTGGATGTATAGATATCATATTGTAAGTGACAAGACGACTTACTGTTGTGGAAAACGGTTGTAAAATAAAAGGTATGGTTCATTTCAATTATATTTTTCACTATTATGCAGGATTGCCAGATAAATAAAATAACAGACCACAGTCTTAGGATGTCGGCTTTATCATGCTCAGGTTGAATGGCGAATCTCGCGCCATTCTAATCTTCGCAGGATAAAGCCGATATCTTAAAACCGTAACCAGTCATTCTCGTCCACCTCTCTCTTCCTGCCCCCCCCCCCCCCCCCCCCCCCCCCCCCCCCCACTCTCTCTCCTTCTCTCTCCTTCTCTCTCTCTCTCTCTCTCTCTCTCTCTCCCCCTCTCTATTTTTCTCTCTCTCTCTTCCCCCTCTCTTTTCTTCTCTCTCTCTCTCTCTCTCTCTCTCTCTCTCTCTCTCTCTCTCTCTCTCTCTCTCTCTCTCTCTCTCTCTCTCTCTCTCTCTCTCCACTTCATACATATGTACTTGTATTGATCACAGAAGTCATATTAAAATTCAGGTCGTAAATCTACGACTAAACCACAAATCTAGTTACTACTAACTAATAAAGTAATATAGTTAGAAATATACATATTTCGTTTCCTTTTGTCCTTAAAATGCTCCATCTTCCGTAATGACAATGGCGTAGCCGGGGGAGGGAGGCACGGGGACCATGCCCCCTCCCATCAAACCTTTTTTTAAAAACTGTATTGGATTTTATAAAAGCGTCCATCCATCTATCCATCCATACATACATACATACGTACATACATCAATACATCAATATATTCGTAAACACGTAATTTTCTGCGTGAAATATTACACACGTATCAAGTCTGCTTCGTGGCTGTTTATGCTAAAACTGAATCAAATCTGTACTTATAATTAAAACACTTGTGGTATGTTGGCATCTAAGGAAAGGCATTTATATATTAAAATAAAACTTTTACACCAGGGTTCTGTTGACGTTTCTTTACCTTGGGCCTATTCGTGTTAACCTATTTTTAGTAACAATGGCCAACTAATGAATTAGGTCGTGAACGCCACTATTCGTAACGGTCATTATTAGACACGATGGCCCAATATCACTAACTTGTTTATGTCAAGCGTTACCATGGTGACATGTAAACATACCCTGGTTAATTTCTAACACGGTTACAGCGGGGGTGTCGCGAATAGTTGACATGTTAAAATACTCAACATATTAAATGAAAATATATAGGCGTGCGCTACAACAGCATGTTCTGAATGTGCACATTAAACCCCATGACCTGACCTATTGAAAACGTATAGAGAATAACTGGTTACTGTCTTGAGATATCGGCTTTATCAAGCTATGGTTAGAATGGCGAATGCAGCGAGGCTCTGCGGTCCGAGGAGGATAAAGCTGATATCATTCTTAAGATAGTAACTGGGTATTTTATTTATCTTGAAATTTTACATTATAATACGAATTTTGTTTTTAAATGGACCGTTTTATTTTAAATATTTACTGTTATACAGAGTAGCAGGTCCACACGTACTGCTTGCCCTGTTTCCAGAAGTATATAAACACAAACACAATAGTTCTTATTCAAATGATACCTTTTATAACACTAAATATGTTGTTATTAAACCTGGTCAGTTGTTTTATGTTGTCTATACAAATCAAATCATATAAATGAGAAAACAATAACAATCCCAACATAACCCCCACCCCCCCACCCCCACACACACATCTCGCTCCCATTATCATCGGCAAACTCAAAATTGCCCCTTTTAACATGTTTTGACACCCTTCACTCCCTTAGAAAATCCTTTGTTCGCCCCTGACGTATTTTGCAATTTGTTAAAGCTGCGCATATCCGAGCAATTCTGTCGTTCGATAAATGTCGAGTGTTGGTGGTGATATGGAAACCTGGAGCCAATGTCACAAAACATCAGTATCGGCCATCACTCATATGACTCACAGTAATCTGCAATGTGGCGATCTCCTGAAAAATACATGTATGTGCATATGATAATTATAACTTACTTTTGTGTGAATTTGTAGAAAGTGTGGATCCCCTGCGGCGGGCCCTGTGGGCCATTTTTCGTTCCAGCCAGTGCACCACGACTGGTATATCAAAGGTCGTGGTGTGTGCTACCCTGTCTTTGGGATGGTGCTACTAATAGAAAAATATAGCAGGCTTCCTCTTTAAGACTATATGACAAAATTACCAAATGCTTGACATCCAATAGCCGATGATTAATAAATGAATGTGCTCTAGTAGTGTCGTTAAACAAAAAAAGGGTAGTTTCTGTAGACAGTGTGGATGCCCCCTCAATATGACTGCTATCCCACCCCCATATGAAATCCTGGCAACACCAGCGCTTGATGGTGTACAATACGTAATGAGTGTTTTGTATGTTTTTCAAGTCTTTCTGAGCAAGCCCACCATTAACACGTGCTGTAATTCAAGACTTAAAAGTTGGTTTATTCTTGCGTGTAAAATTTTGCAAAAAATAAATATTGTCTTTGTTGCCAAAAAAAAAAATTCATTCATATTATTAGATAGATAGATAGCTGGATTTGGGTAGGTGTGTTTTGGATGGATGAATAAATGGATGGATGGATGGATGGATTGCAATAATATGCCTTAAGATAAATACTTTAAACTTGAATAATAATGAAAGAAAGAAAATGACTGGGGGTTTTTTCTTTAATTGTTTCCCCATAATACAAAGGCAATGTAGAATAAGCCTAACCTTACCTTAAACGCTCAGGAGACGTGTAGAAAACGATTATGTTGTGGACTCATTTTGCGTAATATGACTCGGTGTTGTGGATTATTTCCGCGACTTTACCACAATGCGGTGTCTTAAGGTTTATCATAATTCCGTGACTTAAAGGTTTACCACGAACAAACCAACCTGATTGTGCAGTGTGCAATTTGCTAAGTGTGCAGTCATTATTAAACCGATTTTAAACATTTAATAGGTGGCCGCCACGGTTGTACCATGACCTAGTTCATGAGAGAAAAACTAAATAAAATAAGTGGCGACAATACGTGTTAAGTTACATCAAGACATTTAACAGCGAAAACACAGTCACGACATTTATTGAAACTGCATTTGTGTTTGTGCTTTGCATTAGTAAACGATGCTAGCCTGTTGCCTGTCGTGTACCATTGCTAGGTCACGGCGACCTAGTTTTCATGGTTCTTGTTATCACCTGCTATTATACTAGGTCAGCCAGACCTACAGTTCATTGTTCTAGATAACTGATATTCTATCACAAAAACAAAAGTCACAAAATTTGTCATAGGATAATCTTGTTCAGCCTTTGAAGAAACAAAGAGGGTTTACTTTCCCAGACGTTAACATTACATACATAAACTGTTTCTTTTTTCAATATAAATGTGTTACAATTGTAACCATGCTTCAGAACTGTTCCTCTTCTAATACAGAATAATAACTTCATCAATCGAGTAGCAACTTCTCCAATGGGTGAAATGCCAGTAGTTGGTCCAAAACAAACTGTTAAACCTTCCCATGTCACATACAGGTAATTATACAACCCTTGCTTCTCCAAGAAAAAAACCCATGCTGTGGGGCAATGTTGATTGCCATGGGCAATTGCAGGGGTTGTTATAATCCATCCATACACATAACATATGTATTTAATGTGCGTGCTTCTCTACAAAACTCCCGACATGGCGTATCGTATACCTCACCGGTGATCGTGATGTTTTCTTTCTACTAGTAAATTAAATTATTTGCTTGAAGGCATAATATTTACATCTCAAGGAAAAATTAATAAACAATTTTTGGCAGGAAACTTCCATTATGTAACCATGAGATAGCACCTTTAAGCAAAGGTAAACCCAACATTCTACAGGTCGTTACCAAAAGTCACACCGTTGGACCGCGCCGGAAGATTAATGTAGCTGTTGTTTCATTTCTTTATCTTCTGGTCAATAAACGGAACATGTATTCGGTGTATATCGATTACTATTTTCTAGCTTTCACTATCTAACTTGTACTTTCCACTTGTGCTTTGTTACTGAATATTGTCGTCGTTTTCATTGATTGTCCCCCCTCAATCAATAAACCTGCTATTAACGTCTCAACCAGTGTGAAGCGATAAACAACCTTTGACAACATACATAAAGACATCTTATACAAGATATATTATGGCTTTCACAGGTATGGAGGAATCTTTTATTATACCCGCCATTGCTGAAAACAATTTAACGGATCAAGGTCGGAAGAGCCGAGTTCCATTAGTTAAAGAGCCCCAACCCTTACTTTTAAATACAATATACATAAATAAGCATTGCCGAAAAGCGATGGAAAATTTGTCCATGACCTTCTGTAATCTTATCAGGGCTCGAAATTGGCAGGGTGCAAGAGACAATTACCACTGGAAATTCACAATATTGTATCTCGATAATCAATTTCACAAGTTGTTTAAGTTTAATTTGCTTTCCATCTTAGAGAATTCTACGACTAATCAGTTTATAATTATTAATAATAATTAGTGCCAACTACCAACATTAGGAAGATCAATATATGTATTAATTAGATATTGTAAAAAGAAGAAAAAACTAATAGTTTAAATTTACGTAAACTGAGAGTGAAGTTTTATATCAGTATAAGTGACCTAGTATTGCTTCCCAGTATAATTTTCTTTTCATATTAGAGATTTCTATGACTAATCAGATTCAGAAATTTGTGCCAACAGTTTCAACATTAGGAAAACCAATATTAAATTAGATCTTGTTAAAATAGCAACAACAACATCAAAACCCAGGTACTTTACATTTAGATAAATTGAGAGTGAAGATTTATATCAGTATAAGTGACCTAGAATTGCTTCTCGGTTTATAGCATTTGCTTCCAGAACGAAATGTCAGAACCAGAGATTGCTTTCAATTCCACAAAATAAATGTCGAGCCTTGCTAATGGACGGGAGGGGGGCGGGACGTAGCCCCGTGGTAAAGCGTTCGCTTGATGCGCGGTCAGTCCAGGATCGATCCTCGTCGGTGGACCCATTGGGCTATTTCTCGTTCCAGCCAGTGCTCCACAACTGGTGACACAAAGGCCGTGGTATGTACTATCCTGTCTGTGGGATGGTGCATATAAAAGAACCCTTGCTGGTAAAATCCAGTTTAAGGTGCTACTACAAACATTAAGACAACAAGCACCTTGTTTATCCAGACACTGATATTCTAAAAAGCAAAATATCTTTAATGCACAATTTTAGTCATCAGAAAGGTTCAGTTAGTTGTAGACATGTTACAATAGCAGCAAGCTCGGGATAGTACCTTTAAATAAAATGCACCTGTGCCGATAAACATGAAAACAAATTCCATTATTAACTTTGAGTAGCCTAATGGACACTTTTTATTCCGGTAGTAATGAAGACGTGTCAAATTATAGATCATAAAGCTTAACTCTCATTATATATGACATAATTACTGTAATTGCATCATTGGTGCAGTGTTTTCGAAAATCCCCGTAACACATACGTACACAAGTGCACACGTACATACTTAGTCATACACACGTACACACTATTAACCATACGCGGGGGCTGGCGAACAATTTGACTGATACCATCTTCTTCTATCATATCACATTCATCTCGGATTAGGCTAAAAAAAAAAATAATAATTAAAAACGTTTAGCGAGCGACTGCGAGCGCTCGCCCTCCTAGACATGCATCTGACCGAGTTCAGCTAGACTAAGACTGTATACCAAAATTACCAAATGTTTGACACCCAAAGGCCGATGATTAATAAATCAATGTGTGCTAGTGGTGTCGATGAACAACGCAAACTTTAATTGTGTATGTCAACCAGTAGTGCACATTTTCCTACGATATTTGGCGCCCCAGCAAAAGTTCTACCACTGAACTACGTCCCGATTCGTGCCTTCTTTTTTTTTAAATAAAAAGACAGCTGTATCCGGTTTTGATTAGTGCAATTTCGTAAAACTATGGCGACTGGTACGATAACGTCATTGTTCAGATCGGATATCCGGCAAATTTCTCAATCCTAATTGGCGTAGTAGGATAGCGTATAGATTAGATAATATTCATATACTAGCATTCGGTTCAAGTTGATAAGGCAGTCCTTTCTATTTCTCAATTTATTTACCATGGCAACGTATCAGATAGACAATTATTTTGGTCATTATCGATAATTTTCAGTTAATAATAGCCTGCAGCTTATTTTGTATGTTACCTTTAAAGAAAAAAACCACACAACAAGAACAATAGTAATCATGGTAAAATGTAGTTTATCAATTTGAAAGTGATATGCATGTACATATTATATAGACAGAAAGAAAGATAGATATATAATCTGACAGACAGACATGCGAACGGACGAAAAACAGACAGAAAGACAGGAGCACACAAACACATATACATACCAATTGGAATACGCGTGGTTTTCATACAAACATTGAGTTCCACAGCAATATGCAGTCATCAATTGGTAGCAGTATCTGTAACACTTGACCACAATGTTCCTATAAATATGTATATGTAAGTGGTACTTGAACGATTTTGTGTTAATGTTCACAATTTTAACCACAATAACAGCATTGTGTGATCAGTCGGGCTGGGGAATAGGGAGTTTGGGAGTGTGGAGGTGATATGATATGGACAGACAAATGTTTACCATTCCACTTTTAAAATGATAGAAGAGATATACCCGCGAGTATTTACAATAAGTAAAATAATAATAAAAAATAATAATAGCAGAAATCATTACTTTAAGTATTACTACTACTACTACTACTACTACCACCACCACTACTACTACTACCACCACCACCACTACTACTACTACTACTACTGCTGCTGCTACTGTTGCTTCTACTATTACCACTCCTGCTACCACAACTATCATCATCACCACCATCACTGCTACTACTATTACTACTACTACTACTACTATTACTGCTGCTGGTACTACTACTACTAGGTATTACTAGTAGTCGTAGAAGTAGTAATAGTAGTAGTAGTACTAGTAGTTGTAGTAGTCGTCGTCGTAGTAGTAGTAGTAGTCGTTGTAGTAGTAGTTGTGGTAGTAATGTAGAAATTGCTGCTATTGTTGTGGTTGTAGTAAGCGTAGTTGTAGTAGTAGTACTGTACTGCCACTACTGCTACTGATACTACTATCACTACTACTGTCACTACTACTACTAGTAGTCCACCACCACCTTAAAAGGTATTTTGACCTGCCCTTGTTCTGCACGTACCAAAACGAAACATGCTCAATGTTTTGAAAGGTTATATGTACATTGTTGCATAGACGCCGACAAGTCTAAACAATATCTATATTGACGTAGTCTGTGCGATCGTGACTTTTAGAACCTTTCCAATTGGTTTACGGGATTTGTCGTGGTCAAAACGAACATTATACAGCAAACAGGTTGCACTTAAAACCTACGAGTTTTCATGTGTTCCGGAATCATCTGTCTCTGGCTCGGAAATAAGACTGAAAGCGTAATATACAAAACAGGATTCGACTGGTTTTAGGAATTTGCTTTTATGTCATTTTAAGTCATTAACCTCAACTGACCACCAGAAAGATTATAATCAAGTTTAGCAGACATCGCCTTGAAAACACCTAGATTTGGGGGAGCCATTTAAGATATTATCATATTGATATCATATATATTCGCATGCAATGGGTCGTGGGGGGGGGGGGGGGGGGGGGGGGGGGGCTATGCATTTATCTCTTGGAACTAGTTTTAGGACAGCAATGGAGATCGAGTCTTGATTTAGACTGACAATAACGGCAGGAAAAGAGGTGGACGCTATAGAGAGGGTTGATAACCGGCCTCGGTGGTGTCGTGGTTAAGCCATCGGACTACAGGCTGGTAGGTACAGGGTTCGCAGCCTGGTACCGGCTCCAACCCAGAGCAAGTTCTTAAGGGTTCAGTGGGCAGGTGTAAGGCCGCTACACTCTCTTCTCTCTCACTAACAACTAACAAACTAACAACTAACCCACTGCCCTGAACAGACAGCCCAGATAGCTGAGGTGTGTGCCCAGGACAGTATGTTTAAACCTTAATTGAATATAAGTACGAAAATAAGTTGAAATGAAATGAAAGGGTCAATAATAGTAATGTGTTCGTATATGCCCCTCTTCAATAATAATTTTTTTTTTTAAAGAATAGAGTCAAAAATTAAGAATTTAACAACATCAGCAACAACATTAATAGATAGATAGATAAATAAAAAAATTACAAAAATAATTTTTTTAAATAAATTAATATTTTAACTGCAACTTTAATTAAAATACAAACAAAATCAAATTGGTCTTAAAATAGAACATCGTTGTCTGTGACCAGTCAAGTTTGATTTAATATTAGAAAGGCCATTGAGGAAAAAGATAGTTCCAACACAAAGCATAGTTTGATTGTGAATGACCCTGTCAGAAATCTTGGTATGTAACAACTTGTTTATCGCCCACAGAGGACACACAATTAAGAATTTGGCATTCAGTTAACTGCCATATACAGCGTTCTTTACTTATTGTTTACCAGTTGCTAGGAACTACCTCACAACGCGTCCGTTTATTTTTGTTTAACAAAGTGAACGTTCCAGGCATCGATTGAAAGAAATTATTCATGTGCGGAGCAGGTTCGAGGTTTAATAACGAGTGGCCTTGAAAATAACTATTTCTTTTTTTATCAGTTCCAGTCGCAATACATCATATGAACATCTTGTTTCACATAGTAATGAAAGAAAGAAAGAAATGTTTTATTTACGGTTACATGGCGTCAGACATATGGTTTAGGACCACACAGATTTTGAGAGGAAACCCGCTGTCGCCACTTCATGGGCTACTCTTTCCGATTAGCAGCAAGGGGTCTTTTATTTGCGCTTCCCACAGGCAGGATAGCACAAAACATGGCTTTTGTTGAACCAGTTATGGATCACTGGTCGGTGCAAGTGGTTTACACCTACCCAATGAGCCTTGCGGAGCACTCACTCACGGTTTGGAGTCCATATCTGGATTAAAAATCCCATGCCTCGACTGGGATCCGAACCCAGTACCTACCAGCCTGTTGACCGATGGCCTAACCACGACGCCACCGAGGCCGGTCACACAGTAGTGTGTCTGAGTGTAATTTAATGTCTCGCCTACCGTACCATGTTTCGGTGTACTGTGATGACCATCAATATACTACGTTTTATTGACCTTGTAGATATGGTTTGTGAGCAACTGAGATCGATCCTCATCGGTAGGCCCATTGGGCTTTTTCTCGTTCCAGCCAGTACACCACGACTGGTATATTAAAGGTTGTGTGTATGATATCCTGTCTGTGATGGTGCATATAATAGATCGCTTGCTACTCATGGAAAAATGTAGCGGGTATCCTGTCTAAAACTATATATGTAAATTACCAAAAGTTTGATATCCAATAGCCGATGATTCATAAATGAATGTGCATTAGTGGTGTCGTTAAACAAAACACTTTATCTCCGTGGTCCTTTTTCTTTTCTTCTTTTTTCGTCAGTATAATGAACGTGTTTTATATAAAAACGTCTACTGTTCTATGTTGCATATCTTACCTGCAACTGAACTTTTAAAGTAGGATGTTTTTAGTTGGGGGGGGGGGGGGGGGGGGGGGGTTCCGTGGTTGGGCGGGACGTATTCAGTGGTACAGCGCTCGCCTGATGCGCGATCGATCTAGGATCGATTTCCGTCGATGGGCCCATTGGGTTATTTCTCGTTCCAGCCAGTGCTCCACAACTGGTTTAACAAAGGCTGTGACATGTACTATCCTGTCTGTGGAATGGTGCATATAAAAGATCCCTTGCTGCTAATCGAAAAGAGTAGCCCATGAAGTGGCGACAGCGGGATTCCTCTCATATTTGTGTGGTCCTTAACCATATGTCCGACGCCATATAACCGTAAATAAAATGTGTTGAGTGCGTCGTTAAATAAAACATTTCCTTCCTTTTTCTGTTGTTGTTTGTTTGTTGTTGTTTTGTTGGGATTTTTGTGCTTTTTGTGGGTTTGATTATTTTTATCCCAATACCATATAACGTAGATTTTAAGTTATAAAACAGATTTCAACTCAAGTCAGTAGAACTATAGCTAATATTTTCCTCATTATTGATTATGTCCATGATGCGAACGACCTATATAATAGTCAACTGGTAAAATCGGATGTAGTTGTTGTTGTTATTGTTGTTGCCACGAAGAATAACACCTCATTTATGATACTTTATTGTTTATTTTCAAGACAGTCTCGTTGCAAACTCGGTTCTAGTCATTTATTATGAATGGCTATACTGTCTGCATGCCATTACTGTGTCGCAGTCATAGATTTGTGGAGAAATATTAGGTCGCAGACAATTAACACCAGGATCGGGTGCATGGGGGGGGGGGGGGGGGGGGGGGGGGGGGGGGGGGGGGGGGGGGAGGGGGGACACGGGAGGGGGGAACACGGAGGGAAATCCAGAGGTTTTTGTTTTACACTATTATGGGATTCCTCTTATTTAAAGTTTTTTTGTTTAACGACACTACTAAAGCACATTATAATCGTCTTTAACGGCGTAATACATTCCCCTTTTTTCATACGGTACTCGGTTTAGGTAAGATATAATTAGTTTATATTTACGAGTGTCAACCTTCTTAGCCAATACAAATAAAAATAAAGCCAGTCAGCGGAAGACCCCCTCACTCCATTTTTTTTTTCTTCTTCTTCTTTTTTTCGGCATAAATTGTCATTACATTACAAGCCGTGACAAAGTTAGTTGAGAATATTGTTAACTAGTCACGTTTGTATAAATGTTTTTGACCTATATTAGAATTGGTGATCTCATTACCAAAAACATGTACCAGACACTCCTTTGTTGACGCCCTACTTGTGACCCTCGTTACTTGGCAACAACAGCACGATTATTGTATTGCGCAATATCACCGATTCTGTATCACATATTTTGATGATTGCGAAACCACGATTCACAAAGCATTCAATGTGTGTCGAATGCAGTCAAGTGTTAACAGGTCACCTGGACTTGCCGTGTTGTTTCATTTTGTCAGATCTTTATAACAAGGATAAAAAATTGAAGATCAATATTAATTAAAATTAATTAAAGCTACCGTCTCTAGTATGTTTTTATTATTTAAAATGTTGGAATAAATCATCCACGTAATTTTTTTTCCCAATGGTATTCTTTTATATCTATTCTTTGACTATTAGCCAAAGTTGCATAAGGGGTCGTCCATTTAGTACGTACGCAAAAATTTAATATTTTGTGCCCTACCCCCCCCCCCCCCGTACGCATAGCATACATAGTGGGCCAGACCCCACACCCCACACCCCATCCCGTACGCATACGCATCCGAAATTGTGAAAAACATTTTAAATTATTTTTGTCTAATTATTATTATTTTTATTATTATTTAATGAAGTTTTGCATGTTAATTTAGTACATGTACATGAAATGTGATACACAAAACGAAACTACTAAATTACATGTACAGTGTTGTTTTCACTTTTCGTTCCCCTAAGCGTGCGTGCATTTCTACTCAAATTGACAATATAATCACTTTTTGTCTGTCCTGATCCCCTTCCCCTGTGTACACACAGTGTACACATTGGGCTGGACACACTCCCCTCCGCCCTCAATGCCGTATATACTATATGGACGGTCCCTAACATAACATGATATAAAATGTATTTCCAAAACACTTAGAATTCTAAATTTACTCTGAGTAGCATGCCCCCGAACACCTGCAACAGGTCTAAGCCTTCGGGCCCTCAAATTTCCATTTCACTGATTATCGCAGTTGTCTCCCATTTGTTACACATCCCATTTGTTACACACCTGCATATTCCCACTTCTTACACAGTCAGCTTAGGGACTACTCTCACAGATTTAAGGACCATATTTCTCTAAAAATGAATAATAAATCAAAATTACATTATTGTTTACAGACCAAACCTAGCTATTGTATTACTTTAACTACACCATGATGGAGTGAAATCCATATCAACCCTCTCAGCAATGTTAGTTTTTGAATTATGGACCATTGCCATAATTCAATTATTTTTACAAAATATCATTAATAAGTGGAGTATGGTGGTTACGTAGATGGTTGAATAAAATACATTTAGGGACAAATCAAATATATATATATATATATATATATATATATATATAAGTAATGCTTTGTTAGACCATGTAATAGGTCAGTGGTCTGTCACAATATTCCTTTAAGCAAACCCCTATAACCTTAGTGGAACAGTCTAGTCCAGTTCAACTGTTCATTTCAATTCAACTTTATTCCATCAAACCATTCACATTGGTACATAATACAGGTATGCATTTGTAAATTAAAATGCATACAGTACATCAGCTACACGCATAGATTCTCTATCATCACATAGTAAATAGATAATTTGTAATAAATAAATGTGAATATACAATGTATGTTCTTTCTTGTGTCTTAATTGTGAATAGAAGTTGAGTCCCTTATTGCATACCAGGTAGTAGGTATAGGATTAGCAGTGCACTCAACCATGACCTATGTTGTTATACGGTGTGTCAGAAACGGGACGTGTAACAAACTGGAGGATACCGTTATCGCAATATGCCCCCTCCCATTTCAAATACACTCCACCGACTCTGAATTATTATAATTATTTTTCACAGATAAAATGCGGTACTTTTGGATACATTTTCATTTATAAGTGCAAGATGCATATATGCAAATGATTTTTACCTCCTATTAAACTTAAATGACCTGTTTAAAATAAGGTAGGCAAATACTTTGACATCTAATGACGTTTATACACAATATATAACTTAACACAGTTCAAAGGGACTGTCCTAAGTTTGTTGCCATTGTAAAATGTTTTTGATTGATAAAATTATATAACCATCAAAATTACATACTAAATACAGATTCTTGTTTAGACTATTAGTGTGTACATTCAATGTGTTTTTATTGCTTCTACTGTTTTTAAGTAGCCCAAACAATGATTTCGTACGTACGAAAAAAAAAAAATATATAATAATAAAAAAAAAAAAAATAATAAATATATAAAAATGTATGTATGTGTGTGTGTATGTGTATGTGTATGTGTATGTGTATGTGTATGTGTATGTGTATGTGTATGTGTATGTGTATGTATATGTATATGTATATCTATATATATATATATATATATCCATGCAATACCTGTCATGTTGTGTGTTAAGCGGTTATCAGTAATGATCTTTCAAGTACAGCTAGTTTTACGGTACCTGTTCGATGAACCGTGATACCAATCAAACAATTAGTGCACAAAATGACCTCGGCGTGAAGCGTTACTCTGAACACATCTACAAGACCAGTTTTAAATAAAACAATGGGCGAGTGACTCTGTTGTCATCACTTCAGCAACCACACATTTAATTAATACCAACAAGGGCTTCTGAATCACACAATCGGTGTAATTTGTAATAAATCCTTTCACTCTGATATTTTGCTATATAACACATTGATGAAATTTTTAAGTTTACAGTTACCAAAATAATATGTACCTAATTCAACTTTCTAACTGATGTTACGGAAATATCCGATGTTCGATGGTCGAACTACCTGATGGGTCGAACACTTTCTCGAGTACCGACGGGGTTCGAGCCAACGGAATTCAACTATATATAAATATATGTTACAGTTAATCTGTATAATCAGGTAATATGTATATTACCTGATTTTTTCAGCTAATATGTATATTACCTGTTTCACTCAGGTAATATGTATATTAGCTGAAAAAATCAGGTAATATACATATTACCTGAAATATACTTCACTAATTTATACAGATTACCTGAAACGTGCAGAATGGTATTGACAAGTCTTTAGATCAATGTAGACCAAGTTCTCAGTTCAAAACAATTCTTTTGATCAATGTAGTCCAAGTTGGTCACAATACCTTTGATGTACATGTTCATTGTTAAATCATTTCATAGACAATGTTACAGTTAATCTGTATAATCCACCACTGCTGTTTTAACTAATCCTGTCTGTAGAGCACAATAAAGTGTGCACAATAAAGTTGTGCCAGCCTGCTAGGGCTTCATTTGATTGGTAGGTATAAATATCCTGGTGAATGGTGTTCTCTGTCACTAACAAAATGGATCTAGAGGAGACTTTAAGGCGTTCGCTGTACACGAGTTATGGAGAGAATAAGTGTATCTTGCTACCTAAGGACGAATACATTAAGACTGTTGGCGAGTTGCTGGAAGCCACCCAGGCACCCAAGAAATCACCGCGTCAGTTTTACCTGCTTAAGAAATATGAACTACTGCAGTGTGGGGACGTTCAAAAGCTCATCAGAAAGAAGCCAAACCAGGAACATCCACTGTACTTCGCTACCATCGAGGAGACCTTTGACATCATCAAGCGCGCCCACATCGCTACTGGTCATGGAGAACGAGACAAGATGATCAAGGAGATCAACAACAAGTACGCCAACTGCGAAAGAGCCAACTGCGACATAAAAGACATGTTGATTGCATGGATGAGTGACAATGACACACGGGATTGGACTGTTGGACTCAAGTTTGTGCAATTTCAAAAGAACGCGAGCCATCACACTGGAATCAAGCGTTCTCCCTTTGCTGCTCTGTTTGGTGCTGATGCTCTTTTTGGTGCCGACATCATCCAGTCTCCCCCAAGATGTCATTGCAAGGTTGCAAACTGAAGACGACCTCCTGTCTGCAGTATCCCACCCAAACCCAGTCGAGAAATCCAGCGAGGAAGCAGAACCTGTACCAGTCTCACCCATCTCTGTACGTCAGGAGGAAATTAGGCTGCAGAGAGAGAGTGCCATAGATGCCCAGTTCCAGCAGGCAGAGAGAATGGTCAAACGAAGTCGCATTGTGTTTTCTAGTGTGCAAATGGGAAGCAATGTGACAGTGCCCATTCCTTCGGTTGACAGAGGACGTGCAGATCCTAGGAACATCATCGGAGTTGTGACAGAGTGAAGTGACAACGAGTTGTACACAATTGCTGTAAAAGGAGGAATATTGTATCGAAAGTACTCTAGAAACCAATTCGATGTGTGTGCTACGACCTTGTATTCACCCGATGATGTCTGTACAGATAACGACATTTCCCTGCGTCAAGCTGTGCAACTGGACTCAAGATGCGGTGGACAAGGTTTCACGAGATGTAACTGTGCTGGAAGTAAGAGGTGTCAGACAAATCGATGTAAATGCTTCAAAGCCAGATTAGTGTGTAATTCCCGCTGCCAAACAAGCCTGCCATGCATAAACAAGAACTGTTGTTGATCAAAAGATCTTGTTGTTTGTTCTGCAGTAGTGTGTGTGTTATGTGTTGCAAATGGTATGTGTTTTGAGCCAATAAAGATTGCCAGCATATTATTGTTTATAGTTATTCATTCAGTCAAATAACAACCTTGTCAATACCATTCTGCACGTTTCAAGTAATCTGTATAAATTAGTTAAGTATATTTCAGGTAATATGTATATTACCTGATTTTTTCAGCTAATATACATATTACCTGAGTGAAACAGGTAATATACATATTAGCTGAAAAAATCAGGTAATATACATATTACCTGATTATACAGATTAACTGTAACATATATATATATTAAAACATTAAAATTAGGACTCGTAATTAACACTGGCCATGATGCAAATTGCCGCAGTGCCTAGTGCTATATTGGAATGCCCTGACATTAAGCCGAGTGTTACATCCAAACTGGCGGGGCCTTAGTTTGCATTCTAGTAATTAATCATCGTACTCGACTGCAACTCCTGTACATTATAAGAACTTGAAACGTTTCACAATTCTTTATTTTGAATGGGTGTTGTTGTGTTATACCGGCCTCGGTGGTGTCGTGGTCAAGCCATCGGACATATGGCTGGTAGTACAGTGTTCGCAGCCCGGTACCGGCCTCGGTGGTGTCGTGGTCAAGCCATCGGACATAAGGCTGGTAGGTACAGTGTTCGCAGCCCGGTACCGGCCTCGGTGGTGTCGTGGTCAAGCCATCGGACATAAGGCTGGTAGGTACAGTGTTCGCAGCCCGGTACCGGCCTCGGTGGTGTCGTGGTCAAGCCATCGGACATAAGGCTGGTAGGTACAGTGTTCGCAGCCCGGTACCGGCTCCCACCCAGAGACCACTACACACTCTTCTCTCTCACTAACCACTAACTTACTGTCCTGGGCCCCGTTCCACAAAGCGATCTTAGCCCTAAGATCACCTTAAGTGCATAGCTACCTTATGCACTAAGGTAACTTAGTGCTAAGATCGCTTCGTGGAACGGGACCCTGGACAGATAGCCCAGATAGCTGAGGTGTGTGTGTGTGTGTGTGTGTCCAAGACAACGTGAATGAACCTTAATTGGATATAAGCACGAAAATAAATAGAAATTAAATGTTGTGTTATATTAAGACATGTATTGAAGTTTGCCTTGTTACCCTGTCTTCTGACTGTAATGTCTTCAAAGAATCGCCACCAGTGTAGGCCTGGCATCCTTGCCCTTTAACTTGCCAAATTCGAAGCCTGAGAAATAAGATGAAGTTTGACCTGGTACAGACACTAGGACGATCAGAAACACGTTTAATATACAGCCACTGGTATATGTTATGCAGAACAATATATTTAATATATAATTCCAGTCTTTAAACAGTCTCTGGTAGTCGGAAACATCTTGACAATGGCAGAAAATGAAGTGCAGTCCCTTTAATGTATTCACATTCATGCCTGAGAGATACTTTGGGCTAAATTACTTATAAGTATTTATAAGAGCATTCTTGTGGAACGAATTTCGGGGAGTGAAAAAGGTAATCTGTCACGGGTAATTGAAAATAACGTGGGTAAATACGTAAATATATCACAAAGAAAACCACAGTGGGTTGGCCAATATAGTGACAATCAAAACAATCATACAACTGCTTCTGTGTGGCTTTTCTGTTATTGTGTTCAAGGACGAAAGATTAAAGGTTAACCATTACATTTAACCTTCACAATTATCGTTTTAAAGTTTTGACGCTATACGGACGCATTTATTTGGCATTTTTTGTTGTCGTCATCGTTATCATTTCTTGTTACAGATGGTGATGTTATTTTCGACAGTTTCAAATGGAGCAAATTAAAATCTTTCAAATTAAAGTCTCAGACACTGGTTTCAACCCGTGAACATGGACACTAAGTTTGGTTAATCAACTAAAATGTAACATATAATTTTGATAAAGTTACAATAGAGTGATACAAGACTCTGTGAGGCTGAAACGAGGACATACCCTTTAAAAAAACAAAACATTTGAGCTCGTCTCCATAACCGTTACTTCTCAGAGGTACGTGCGCTTTTACAAATATAAAAAATGCATTATTTTTTTTTGGTGTTACAAACACCGGGATAACCACAAACACTTTGGATATACGGAAGTAAATAAACGAAACAATACAATTTAAATAATATCTTATTTCAATTATCAAAACGTGAGAAAAAAAAGAGAAAAAAAAGAAGAAACAAGAAACCGCTCTAAGAGTAAAAAATACGTCGTAATGTTAAAAAATTGGGGTCTTCCACTTTAAATGCTTGTGGTGTAACACAACTGTCACCCACTTTGTTACCTACGCAGTTATTTATTCCCCAAATACAATGTATGTAGAGTGGAAAGAACACCAAAAGACTGAGTTTAAAAAAAGCAAAAAAAAAAAAGCGAATTACGAGACATCCAGCAAGAGGGATCGATCCCATGACATCTCGCACGTAGGCCGGCTGGTCCGCCGCGCGCACTCTAAAGTGTACGTGATGTTGGCCAGTGTTCCCACTGACGACCACTGTGTACCTGGTGTGAATTTTCTCTTAAGCCGTTGTTGTGACAAACAGAAACGACTGGCGCTGAGAAGTCAACTTTGTGTGAACTAAAACATGGAAATATCTTGTTTGACACTTCTCGACTGACAAAAAAATAATCAATATTGTTGAAAGATAATTTTAAATACACCAAAAAAAAGAAAAGAAAAAAAAAGCCCCAAGCAAACAAAAACAAATAAATAAAACAAAAAGGATAAACGAACTTACCCCCAACCCCAATCCCCCCCCCTCCCCCCAAAATAAAAATAAAAAAAAATAATAATAATAAAAAAAACAATCAAATAAAACACCAACAAAACACAATAAACAAAAATAATAAACAAAAAGACAAACAAACATACAGACAGACAGACAGACAGACAGACAGACAGACAAAAACAAACAAAACCCACCAACAACAGTAGCCAAATCTGAATCCAATAACGAAAAGCTGGTTATTTAATTTCAGTGTTTTGTTTAAAGCACGAAGTACAACCTGACAGGTTTTGTGAGGAAAGAAACCTTTAGGACTAATGCTAGATGATGATTTGGGATGATGTGATCTATAAAAAGGGGCGGGACTTAGCCCAGTGGTAAAGCGCTCGCCTGATGCGAGGTCGATCTGAGATCGATCCCCGTCGGTGGGCCTATTTGTTTATTTCTCGTTCCAGCCAGTGCACCACAACGGGTATATCAAAGGCCGTGGTATATGCTACCGTGTTTGGGGAAAATGTAGAGGGTTTCCTCTCTAAGTCAGAATATATCAGAATTACCAAATGTTTGACATCCAGTAGGCGATGATTAATAAATCAATATGTTCTAGTGGTGTCGTTAAACACAAGAAACTATAACTTTACCTTATAAGAACTGCTAAAAACACACACACACACACACACACACACACACACGGTTATAGAAACATATCGCTGTTGCAAAAACGTTTCTAAACTCTGCTGTTATGTCGATGGCAGTTCTATCAGGACATATCAGGATTAAACTTTGTGATTAAAGAAAGCTGGTCTGAAAGCACGACAGTCATGAGCACACAGTCCAACCTGGGTCAGACTGTCCAAGCTGGATGCCAAGTGCTATCGTACTCCTAAGTATCAGTACGAAAATGTCTTTGTCTACTTAAATTAAATCTTGTATTTGGTTCGATTTCACTGTACAATTAATATTTTCGTGTCAGTGTCAAGTACCCTGTCCCGGCCATGCACGTTTAAAATGACTTTGGACAGGAGACGGTCTTAGCGTTCAACGCAAGCTCCTTCTGGCATTGATGGCAATGGTTTACCATTACGCCGGCCACTGATGCTGGTGTTGGTTGGCCTTAATATTGTCAATGTCACAAGAATCACAATCTATCCAGAGAAAGTCACAGCCTCTTTTCAACTAGTGTTAGAAAAAGACACGCCTATTTATGTTTTGCATGCAATTAAAATCGGTACGAATATTAACAACAACTATATCTAGTCACTTTCAGCCTGTAGCTTTCAGGGGTATAGCGTAGACTGGACGTGGAGTGAGGGGTTGAATATAAACCTAGCGAACTCTTTCGTTTACATTTTACTTTTTTTTTTACCCCTGTATAAATAGCCTAATACTGCACTATAAGATATTATTTTAGCGTCCGGGGGGGGGGGGGGGGATATACGAACCCCTGATCCCCCAGCTTACGCTCCTGGATTTAGGTTAAACGTTATCGTTAAATGTAAAAATGTCATGACGGAGATACATTTACGTCGACGCCTATATTTACTAAGATGAAGGGAGAGGGGGGATTTAGCTCAGCTGGTTGAGTGCTCGCTCGAGGTGCTTGTGTCGCAGGATCGAACCACCTCGGTGGATCCATTCAGCTTATCAAAGGCCGTGGTATGTGCTTTCCTGTCTGTGGGAAAATACATATAAAAGACCGCCTGCTGCATTATGAAAAATGTAGCGGGTTTCCTCTGATGAATTAATTAATGTGCTCTGGTGGTGTCGTTACACAAAACAAATTTTACTTTTACTAAAATGATATCCCCCATCCATGCCCTCCGAGACGATCCTGGATCCGCTACTTGTACTGTTAATATTTTTTTAAATAAAATATTGTCTCTTCCAGGTCTGGCGCTGGCGGTGTTCCGAGACGAGAAGGGTTTCGCCCACGCTCTGGACGCGTATTGCCCTCACATGGGCGCCAACATGGCGGCCGGAGGTCGTGTGTGTGGAGATTCTCTGGAATGTCCTTTCCATGCGTGGAAGTTCCGCGGCGAGGACGGAAAGTGCACGAGTATCCCGTACGCTGAGAAGAGTAAGTGATGGAGTACTTTATGTTATGACAGTCGCGCCTTGCGGCGGAAAAAAAGTAATTTAATAAATTTGCCAATGTGGTAATAAATAATGGGCCGAATTTACGAGGCCTGTTTCTATTAAACGCGGGCGTTTAAGCATTGTAAATATATGTAGTTCCACGCGTGTAAATCTAAATATATTATATCAATGTTTTAATTGCTCTTAACATTTCTGCTTTTGATTATCAGGCAAAGAAATAAAATGACGTTAGTTCTAATAATGAATATTACATATAATAATGACTACCAGTAGGCCTACTGTCACATAATAATGAACATAAATTACCGATATTTTTGTCAGTAGTTGTTAATAATATTAATGTGCTTTAAAAACGTTTTGTTGTTAAAATAGAAAAAAATAGTTTTTATTCATTTATTTTATTTACAGCAAGGATATAAATTTCCATAATTTTTCAATGGCTAAAAAACTCCATGACTTTGGACGTAATTAGTTCTCTTTGTCATTACTCCAAATAAATGCAAACTGCAAAATTAAATTAAGCAAAATTATTTTTACTGAGAATGTTCTTAATGCATGCTTTGCCAAGTGGTCCATGTATCATTCTTTCTGTGAAAATATATGTTTTCTTACACATTTAGTTCCAGACATTGCAAAAGTTAAATCTTGGCCTATCCTGGAACGGAATAGATGGTTGTACCTCTGGTTTCACGCGGAGGGGGTGGAACCTTTTTGGATGCCCCCTGAAATAGAGGAGATCACCAGAGGGGAGTGGACGTACAGGGGGCGCAGCGAACATATCATCAACGCTCATATAGAGGTATGTCGTTATGTTGGACAAAGTTATGTTCCTTGAACTTGGAAGTTAGAACATTTGCCAATTTTTCGTGACATATCGACAGCACTTCCACCCGTATTTTCATCTGGGTGATTTCCGTACAAACACTTTATATAGCATTAAATAATACAACAGTTAGAGGACCAGGGGTCTAATTCATAAAGCTCTCTTAGGCTCTTCTAGACGACAAATCATACTCTTTGCAAGTCTTTTAGCATTACACTGCGAGATCGCAAAGTTTAGTGTTTAGAGTTTAGTGAATTAGGCCCCAGATCGTATACATAGTAACACACATTTAACTCAGTTTAAAGTTAAAAAATCAAAACAAAACAAAACACGCACATACACAAACGAACACATAAAATCACAACAAGAATACGTAACAAGTAATATAATGTATGAGAAGGATCTGCGATAAAAACATTTATCCTATAGCTTACCTATGATATCCATGTCATAAACCCATGTGATCATTTTAGTTTATTAACCCGGTTAATAATGGTATGCAAATTTGCAAGGTCTCTTGGTAATGTGTTGCTGTGGATGGGTCATTTGTTTACAAGGCAGCAAGACCTGTGTACCTGAGCGCCACGTTTTCAAAGATTTAGTTAAAATGCGTGACGTCAAACTAATTTGTGCTAATCGTGATGACGTCATATTATGGATGGCGGCGACTTTAATATTGTGATTTACTAAAATAATTTTTATGAAAATGTTATTTTAGAAATGATATAGGATAAATAGAATTCGCTACTCGTATTTTTTAATATGTAAAATATCAACCTCGTCTAGTTAATCGGTATTTGTCTCGGCAGAACCTCGACAAATATCGATTAACATTGACTCCGTTGATATTTTCCCATATTAAGAAATACTCGTGACGAATCCTCTATACATTTGCCTTGGAAAAAACCCTCGTTATCTTGAGTAAGGGGGTGGTTGTCTTCGAAATCCCCAATCACAGACACCTATGTTTAGATTATTAAAGCAGTCTTTAGAACTGGCAGTCCTCTCATAATGTACAGTAGGAATGAAGTGTCCATCCTGGGAAGTGGCAGTCCTCTCATAATGTACAGTAGGAATGAAGTGTCATCTTCGAAAGTGGCTGTCCTCTCATAATGTACAGTAGGAATGAAGTGTCATCTTCGGAAGTGGCAGTCCTCTCATAATGTACAGTAGGAATGAAGTGTCATCTTCGGAAGTGGCTGTCCTCTCATAATGTACAGTAGGAATGAAGTGTCATCTTGTGAAGTGGCAGTCCTCTCATACGTGAACTATTATTCAGTGATCCAAGGAGACTCACGATATTGTCAAAACATTCTATTGGACTTTTGTTTGTTCTGATACGATTTTGAAAGTGTTTATGGTTTTGTCGTTCACAGGCTTCTGAAAATAGCGAGAACGATAGTTACGATCGCGCGTCATTCGCGCAAGTCTTGTTTTGGATAACCCATTTTTCGTTTTCATATTTTTACATTTACATTATTACACACAAGAAACTAAATGGGTTTCCTGAACTTGTTATTGCGTAACCCAGGAGGAGTAGAGGAAATGTTGGGGGGGGGGGGGGGGGGGGGTAAAGGGAAAGAAGCACATGGATCAAGTGATAAAAAGGACAGCCCAGTGATTTTTTTTCAAGACAGAAAATAGATTAATTAATATATTTAGAGAGGACGGGTATTCCTCTCACGTCCCTTAGATCCGCTTCTGTAACCCATAAAGAGTTTATACAAATGTTCAGTTATCAGGGACCGGTGTTCAGATTTGTTGTTATTTCAGGAGATCCCGGAGAACGGCGCGGACGTGGTCCACCTGTCGCAGGTACACGGGCCGGTCATAGGGGCGGGTATTGACCTGCGCTACATGTGGAGCGAGTTGTGGGCGTTCGCTAGACACAGCTGGGACGCCAAGTGGGAGGCCGCCCCGCCCCCAGACGGCCACATCGGCAAGATCACCCTCAAACACAGCATGTCCCTGTTCGGCAAGCGATTCCCGCCTATTGATCTCACCGTGCATGGGCAACAGGTAAGCAAAACTTGTTTATTTTCTTAACTGTCTTTGCAGTTTCAAGCTCTTGATCGAGGTGGGGTCGGGAAGCGAACGAATCACTTGCGGTTATGTTTTTTTGTTGTTAAATTAAGTATTAGTCATAAAATAATTATATTAGTTTATTACCGAATGCACCCCTTTAAAACATTGTCTTTTTTGCGTCTTCTCTGTCTCTCTGTCTCTGTCTCTCTATCTCTCTCTCTCTCTCTCTCTCTCTCTCTCTCTCTCTCTCTCTCTCTCTTCTCTCTCTCTCTCTCTCTCTCTCTCTCTCTTGTATTTATAATACGCTACACTGGTATATACTACATATAGTGCTTTGTACCGCATATGACGTCAGCCATTGTAAAAAGTGTGTTCTACTTTCAGATCGGACCCGGCATCGTGTATTTGCGGTTTACTAGCTGGTTCGGCAATGGAGTGTACATTCAAAGCTTAACGCCTATCGAGCCCATGGTTCAGAAACTGGTACATAATATCTACGTCACGAAATACATGCCTATGTGTGTGGCGAAATTCTTAATGCTGGGAGAAGCTATTCAGGTAATTCCCTAATTATTATTTCTAGGATTTTGTTTTACTTCCTGAGTAACACATCTACATTTTTTGTTTGTATTGTTTACCAATTATCGTAAATTTATTTTTTAAAATGAATAATACATGATGAGCCTGTAAGGGAATAATAATCTCAGTTTAAAATGGTAACAGTGTTTCCGTAGTCTTGACGTTATAAGTAACATGGTGCACTGTTTAGACTTGTTGTTGTCAAGTGTGACTGTCCTCTACATATGTTTATATGTGGCAATATGCATACAAACAGAATATGTATACACATAATATGTACATCAATAGAATACGTATATAAACAGAATATGTATACACATAATATGTATATCAATAGAATACGTATATAAACAGAATATGTATACACGGTATACGTATATCAGTAGAATACGTATATAAACAGAATATGTATACACATAATATGTATATCAATAGAATACGTATATAAACAGAATATGTATACACATAATATGTATATCAATAGAATACGTATATAAACAGAATATGTATACACGGTATACGTATATCAGTAGAATACGTATATAAACAAAATATGTATACACAGAATACGTATATAAATAGAATATGTATATAAACAGAATACGTATACACACAGAATACGTATATAAATAGAATATGTATATAAACAGAAAATGTATACACAGAATACGTATATCAATAGAATACGTATATAAACAGAATATGTATACACAGAATACGTATATCAGTAGAATACATATATAAACAGAATAAATATACACAGAATATGTATATCAGTAGAATACGTATATCAGTAGAATACGTATATAAACAGAATACGTATACACGCAGAATACGTATATAAATAGAATATGTATATAAACAGAATACGTATATACACATAATACGTATATAAACAGAATACGTATATAAACAGAATACGTGTATACACAGAATACGTACATACATAGAATATGTATATAAACAGAATACGTATATACATATAATACCTATATAAATATAATATGTATATACGCAAAATATGTATATAAACAAAATGCATGTATGTATATAAACAGAATACGTATATAAACAGAATACGTATACTCGAGCTAGGTAAGTGGAAGAACTTGTATGGGGGAATTGTAGCAGTCTTGTTTTAAATTTTTTTTAATTAATTATTGTTTTCAGGTTGAACGTGACGTGATGATTTGGAACAACAAACAGTACTGTGCTAAGCCCGTGTTAGTGAAGTCTAAAGAAGACAGTCTGATCGCCCGCCACAGACGGTGGTACTCTCAGTTCTACTCTGAAAACAGCCCTCAGCTCACCTTCAAACAGGAAACTCTGGAGTGGTGAAGTGTCACGAACGACCAGCCTTGTTATCAGTGCATCTTCCACACTCGGCAGTATCTCATCTAGGTCTGTTCCCTAACTTCTGTTTGACTGGGCCCCGTTTTACGAAGCGATCGTAGCGCTATGATCACTTTAAATACATAAGATAGCTATGCTCTTAAGGTGATCTTAGTACTACGATCGTTTTTGCAAAATGGGACCCAGTTATGTTGTTCCAGTAAAAACCAGACCTCACCATCGCTCTCCTGAAACAAGTTCAAGGAGAGTTATTTTTAGATTCCCTTAATAAGTGAATTTGTATACCCGGTAGTATGAATTGGGTGACCTTAAATGGTTTCCTCTAATCTAAGTTTGGGAAGCAATTAATCACTATCCTCAATTTTATTTTCACAGCAAAGTCTATTACCATGTCGCAAATTAGTGGGGAGGGGAGAGGATATTTTGTTTTTAATACTCTCAACCCATAAAATAAAATAAATGAAAATAAAATAATATACATATATATCCCCATAATTCTGTAATAATAAAAAATCAACTGTTTATTTTTTTCTTTCTGGTTCGTATGGCGTGGATATGTGTAGGCAGTATTGTTGATATCTTTCCAAATGAGTAACGTTTATTGTGGGACTGTAGCCAGTTCAGGAGGCCAAGCGCTTGCGAATAATTTGACTGGTACCATTGTCTTCTATTATATCGCATTCCTCCAACCTTAGGCAAAAACAACAGTCTATCTAGCGACCGCCATCGCAGATCATTCTGAACGTGCATTAGCGCCCGCACTCGCATGCTTGCGATCTATTCAATGTAACGCTTTCTGAACGGGTGATAGTACAAAATTAAAGTATATAATTTGATGTCAATTGTATTATAAATATTTTAACAGACTCGTCATTTAATAGAAATTGGTAATTAGCCTCCTCCGATATGCAGTTTTGTCTTGGAACAAACAGCCTTAGAAAGTATTATTTACCAAACATATCTTTTATGTCATGGCATTCCATTACCTAAAATTATTTATATTTTTATGCATGAAAGAATATCGGTGAAAAACCTGTTTGACATATTTTCTCATAAATATATAAAACTTAATTTAATGTATTCGTTTTAAAGCAAAGGTGTAGCTAAGCTATACATTATGTGTAAACTAGTTCTAATTTATGTCAATAAGAACACACCTGAGAATTCACTTGATTTCTCTGAAATAGCATTGTATTTACTTTATTTAAAAAGGAAAGAATGTAAGGTGGGCAAATTGATACCCACCCCTATCCCATCTAGTTCTAACGGCCCTGTGAAAATGTAATATGTATATTTTGGAACTTGGGCTATGGTGCATGTTTTTAGATTTAAATTATCATCCAGTATGTGATCGAATGCAAAGATGACTGTGAATGTTTCTGTTAATGTGATTTCACCACTGATATGGAAATCTATACGGATACGAGACGTGGATAAGGAAAAGGTTAATCAATTTAATTTAAATTGAGCAACAATTGGAATAATCGTAACCCGATCCTGTTATCGAACCGTGACCACATCCTGATGTATATAAACACTGCCATTCAAAAACAAGGGTGGGTTGTTGTTTTTTTGTATCCGTGTAGGTACATATCCGTGTACGAATCCGAGTATGTATTTGTGTCCGTATTCGTCTTAATATATCTTTAAGGTGTGTTTATCTGGTGCGACGTTTCCTGTCGAATTGTAGCATACGCCCAAGTTGTATTTGATACTCCAGTAATGAAATGGCATGTTACAGATCGTAAGTGTAAGTCGGACCCTGATAATCCACCTTTATATACTCAGGGATGTACTTTCAGCTAGTTTCTTCCCACAACTCACGGGTTAACTGTGTTTCAAATATTAAAGGGACTGACCTGAGTTTGCAGCATTGTAAGATATGTTTGACTAATGAAATTTTGTAACTACTAGTATTACATGTTAAATATATTCTCTTGTTTAGAATATCAGTGTGTGTATACTGAATGTGTTTTTGATCGTCCTAATATCTGTAAGCAGCCCAAACGGGATTTGACATCCCAATATTTTCGAACGTGCAAACAAATATATATTTTATGGAATGAAATGAAATTTGACCTACTTCAAACAAAATGAAGTCTGACCTACTTCAAACAAAATGAAGTCTGACCTACTTCAAACACAAGGACGGTCAGAAACACGTTTAACATACAACATTAATATTTTATTTAGAAAAAAATATTTAATATTTAAATACATCGTTAAAAAGTCTCTTTTTGGTCGACATCATCTTAAAAATAATTGAAAACACAGGATAGTCCATTTAATATATTCACTCTCAGTTGGGGATTTTGTGCATTAAACAAATCAACTCATGCGCGTGTGCTGAGGTGCGGGATTTGGGGGTCAAACCCCCTGCTTTTTTTAGCGAATTTTCCTTTTTTCAATGTATTTTTCGGGGGAGCATAGCCTGACACCCCCTAAAAACCTTGCTCTATACAAACTAGACCCCGTTCCTGCACAATTTATTACACACGCGTCTCGAATAATGCTCAGTACTTTAGTTATAACTATAGATGTTTACATACAGTACGAAAATCAAGGGAAACCGATTCTCTGACAATATGTGTCACATTAATTATTTTAAGAGTAGTTGTTAATTTGAAAACAAAATATATTATATATATTAGCATGCTGATATTTGAGTGCAGGTACCACATAGCAAGAATCCAAGGTAATGCTGTTTATATATATCCATAGAATTCCCCCAAGACTGTACCTGTGCATTTCAGCGGGCATGTACATATGGTGTTTAATTCACGATGATTACTGCTTCGTAATTATTTTTAAGACGTCAAACGACAATTTCATTTAAATATATATTCTCCATTCTTATTCCGTAAAATCGTTTGGCAAAAAGTACATTTACAACATCAGTTGATGAAGAGAGCAAGACTTGTTGTTATCATTTGGTTTAGACCATGGTATAATTAAACAGGTCAAAACGCAAATAAAATAATTGTTGTAAGAATGCGAAGTCAATATAAATAGTTATTTCTTCCATAACTGTGTTGCGTGTGTGTGTGTGTGTATATATATATATATATATATATATATATATATAACAACTGTATATAATATCCGTCCATTAATTGTTTTAATTTACAAGTGTGTACTCTCCTTTACATGATATTGTGCAAGTATTTATTTGTTTCTGATTGGAGTTGTTAGCTTATTGTTTAATGTAATGTTTCTGTATATAGTGATCAATGAAATATAAATGTGCATTTGTATCGTGCTTCGCTTTTGCTTCCGTTTAAACATACTGACACAGGGACAATTATAACTGCCATACTATATATATATATATATATATATATATATATATATATATATATATATATATATATACCGAACAAACGAGACACAAAAACTAATGGCATTCAAACTGAACGTTTTCCTTGCTTCTGTTGTTCGGTATAATACACTAGTTAATTTCGTGTAAACCTTACAGCTGGTAGAATTACATTTCGCATACAGTGTCATCTGCATACAGAGTCACGTGCTGTATATTTGGAGGATGGACACCTGAATAATGTTAAACTACAACATATAGTATATGTTTTTCATATTTACCTCGTTTTTATTTTTATTTTATTTTTTTTAATTATTTAAAAAAAAAAAGTTTTGTTGTGTTATTTGATGTGTGAGTGTGTGTTTATTTATTTATTTTTGTTTGTTTGTTTTTATGCTATTTTTTGTGAACAGACAGTATTTGCACAAGTTTAAACACAGATGTTTTGATCCGTTAATATTTCTTACTATAAACTGAAGCTAAATGTACAATGGACAAGATATCGAAATATTTATCCTCACTATAATTCACTGTAATAATAATCACACATTTGACATTTTCCTTATGACCTTTCAGTACAGTAATTTACCCTTCATCAACGACAACCACGAACTTTTTTGATAAACGTAATTAACAATCTGATAATAAAATTGTAAAATAGCATTGTATACAAGAATCACAGAAACAATTTTGTCAGTTCTTATATAAATTGTTAGCACTATGCTCATCATACATTTCAATTACAATATCTTCTAATGACAATAATATTACTAAAGGAGAATGTCCACTACTTGTATATAACAAGAAAGGATGAGAAAGGGTGTCCATAGCAGGCTTGCTTGGGTTTTCTTCTAATGGAAGCATGTTAAACCCACACACCACTCACCACATGGGACAAGACATGTCCTTCCTAGAACGTAAGAAAATATTCATTAAAGAAGGTGTTTCACTGGAATTTGTCCTTTTTACATTTGAAATATTTATATTCCTTTTTTAATTTCTTCCTCGGTAATTGGGTAATCAACCAGTCGTTGATTGTGTTATTGATTTTTGTTTACCATTTATGTTTGTTAAAGCAGTATTTACTGAACTAGCCTTATAGGGTTGGGTTTTTTTAATTATTATTTATTTATTTTATATTCATTGTCTTCCCTTTCACAGTCTAGGAAAGTTGTTCTGTGACGTGACATGGCTGACATAGTCATAGAAATAGTTATACAGTTAGTCCAGTGTTATCTTCTTGTAAAAATAAATTTTAGTTTGTGTTTTTCTTGGATGGTACAGAATCATATTAACTGCTACTGTGATATTGTCTATCCGAGAGAATGTTTGTAATAATAATAATATTCACGAAATTCACTAATTAACTGAATACCTCTCAATATAGTAACCACATTATTTTTGTGTGTCGTCTACGTTCATTAAATTTTGTGTTATTTATTTATTTGTCATTTATTGCATTTTTACTAGTACTTTATTGTTTTGAAAATGTAACAATTATATTGTAGTTATCTGGGAAAGTGATGGAAACAAATTAGGTAGGGATTAGGTTGGATTTTACTTCTTTTAAAAAAGTAAAAAAAGGTTTGTTTTATTTAACGACGCCACTAGAGCACATTGATTTTTTATTTTATCATCGGCTATTGGACGTCAAACATATGGTCATTCTGACACTGTTTTTAGAGGAAACCCCCTGTCGCCACATAGGCTACTCTTTTACGACAGGCAGCAAGGGATCTTTTATTTGCGCTTCCCACAGGCAGAATAGCACAAACCATAGCCTTTGTTGAACCAGTTATGGATCACTGGTCGGTGCAAGTGGTTTACACCTACCCATTGAGCCTTGCGGAGCACTCACTCAGGGTTTGGAGTCGGTATCTGGATTAAAAATCCCATGCCTCGACTGGGATCCGAACCCAGTACCTACCAGCCTGTAGACCGATGGCCTAACCACGACGCCACCGAGGGTGGTTTACTTCTTTTACTACATTCATCCCCACGGGACCAGATACAATGCTATGTATGTTCTCTTTTTCTCCTTCATATTTTCTTTTTTTTTAAATTAATTTTGTTTTTGACTTATCTTCGATTTCTTTTTAACGAAACCCCCCCCCCCCCCCCCCAAAAAAAAAACAACCCAAAACAACCAAACAACCAATAACACACAAACATTTTACCAGTAGTAGACTTGTAGGACATTGTGCAAATTTTTGTTTTAAAAACATCATACATAACCCGAGAATGTAACAGTAAACGGTTTCAGACCTACCCATTGCCACGGAGAGGTCCGCGTTTTGGGTTATACTTTTGTGTATCATAGTGTGTTTTGTTACCTGACTAATTGAGCGTGATTGTGTGGTGATACTGTCAAATTTTCTCTTGGCTTCTGTCTTGTACATATTTATGAACTCTGCAATACTGACAGTTATATTTAACAATGTGCCAAATATTACTGTTGTTTAAATATTTACATTTATTTATCACACTGAAAACTGTTTAAGAATAGTTAGGCTATCGTTCTAACATTTTACCACCTGTAAGGCAACACAATTATTGATATTTATGTTTTGTGAAGACATTCGCTGTTGATCCACTTGTACTACTTGTATAACTACGCCTTTTGCATATGCTTGTTAACAGTTGTGTAAAATAATTCTTTCCCCCTTCACCGACATATATCCCCCCCCCCCCCAATTCATACATTTTCGTGTATGTAGATGTATGTAAATACAATGTACATACATATTGTTTGACGTATTTTCATTTTGTGACGTTCATTAAAAATATGTTTCATATGTTGAGAACTGTAAAAGTATAATTCATCGTATATTCACCGCGACCCACCCCACCCACGCTATATATCATGTGATAAATATAAATGGCAGAACACAATATTTTGCTTTGTCATAAATGTGTCTCTTTAATAACCACAGTGTATTGCTTTTTGTCCAAAAATGGCTATCATTATTTATTTTTAAACTTCTGAATTAATTTTCAGTGTCAAGGGAAAACTGTAACCAAAACAGGAACTGTTTGGAGAATGTCCATAATGAATGAATGGCATATTAGTGTTGGGTTGCCGATTGTTTTGCATCAAATCGATTCTCCGTTGTAAATTCCACTTTGTATTGTATTGGATTGCGTAACATATTAACGTGCCTATATCCAATTAAGGTTCAAGCACTCCACTTTGTAAACTGTAGATCAATGATACGCCAATATAGTGCAGGTCTATAAAGAGGGTCAGAGGCGGATCTAGGGGGCCCCAGGGGCCCGCCCCCCCCCCCCTAAATTTTGCGATAGTCATAATTTTAGTATATATTAATTTTCATTTTTTTTTACGATCCCCCTCCAAACCTCCCCCAAAGTTCACTTACCATTCCATCTCATGTCACTGGGGGCCCCCTAAATGGATTTTTTTTTATCCGCCACTGATAAGAAAAGGTATACAAATGTACTGGACATAGATACTAGTGATAGTATTTACATCAACATGTATACACTTTTACTTTATACTGTTATACATGTAGGTGTAATAGCGTACACTCTTATAACTTCGACAGCGCATCTTGAGCTAGTATAACCTGAAAGTTCATAATTTGATGTCGGCCAACTTCAACTGCATGTCATTTTAATTCTCGGCATGTCGTAAAAGTTAAAAGTTTGTTATATTTCACGACACCACTAGAGCACATTGGTTTATTAATCGTCGGTTAGTGGATGTCAGTTATGTGCTAATTTTGAAATATAGTCTCAGAGAGGAAACTCGCTACATTTTGCCATTAGTAGCAAGGGATTTTTCGGGACGTCGTAAAGAAAATTACTTATTAAAATGAACCTGAAGTGATATACTGTATTAATAGTTGTATATTTCATTTGTAAATTATTTTGTTTCGTGTTGTATTATGAATCATCGTGTATATAGTTTTGCAGGGGTGTACGCTGGGGTTCGAACGATCCACCCACCGAGGCTAAAACATTTTTTTTACAATGCAATATTAGGTTATTCATATCAGTGTCCAGGGAAAATATAGAGAAAATGGTCCGCTACCCCACCCCCGATTCAGAACACGCTACGCCTGTAAATAGAATAGAGCACGTGTCAGCTATATTTACCATTGTCAATTACAGGCGTACGGCCGTTATTCCGGAGGAAATGTCCATATTTCAGAGCAGTTGGTTACCAGGGAATGTGACAACACTCCCAGTCATCCACCGCCAAGCCTTGAGTTTTTGTTATCTCATAGCATAATACAGCAATATTTTGGCGATGAACATTAATTTTATAGATCGTGTAATTACCCAATGAAATAAATGCATTTCTATGACGTCATCGCCATAGTAACACCAACATGGAATTCAATATGCTATTGGGTTGGGGTTTTTTTTCGGTTGTTGTCTTTTCTTCTTCTTCTTCTTTTTTGGGGGGTGGGGGGGGGGTTGTTTGTTTGTTTGTTTGTTTGTTTTGGTTTTGGTTTTGGTTTTGTTTTTGTTTTTGTTTTTGCTTTTTGTTTTCTTTTTTTCTTTTTTTGTTAGGGCCAGAATTATCTCAGGGGAAAGAGAACTGAAGATAATGTATATATAAATACCCAATCCTGTCTTTTGCCTACATTCACGTGAAAGGCCCTGAGTAGAGTTTGAACATTTTAAACACTTATTTCCCTGTTTCTGGATAAATCAAATCAAGAACTGAGAAAACAAGAGTGAACATAAAAGTATTCCCTGTGTATAAATGAAACGTCTATTTTGTCTTTTGTTATAAATATATTTCTAATAAAAATATTTAAAAATATATTGCATTTTTGTTTTGATGAAAGTTTGTTTGTTTTGTTTAACGACACCACTAGAACACATTGATTAATTAATCATCTGCTATTGGATGTCAAATATTTGGTATTTCTGACTCGTAGTCATCAGAGGAAACCCGCTACATGTTTCTTGATGCAGCAAGCAATCTTCTATATGCACTTACCCACAGACAGGAAAGCACATACCACGGCCTTTGACCAGTTGTGGTGCACTGGTTGGAACGAGAAAAAACCCAATCAGTTGAATGGATCCACCGAGGTGGTTCGATCCAAGCGAGCACTCGACCGACTGAGCTAAATCCCGCCCCATTGTTTTGATGGTGTTAAAAATGTGTGTTTAAACCTGTCAATTATTTAATTTTTCAAAACGTGCATACCAAATGATCGCGAAAGAAAGATTGGCATATTTTAATGCCTCGAAAGTCGGACCTTATGTGGATTGCCTTTCAACTAAACTTGGATCAATAATCAATTTCAACTTACAGCAAAACAAAACATTTCCTGAATGATATATTGACATGTGGCATCTTGCTGAATAGCATGACTTTTGTGGAGATATTCAATGCATGTGCAACGACAAACAATGCACGTGAAATGTCATACCCTTAACAGTGTTGAAATCAAGTTTGTAATGATTACATGTCACACACTCTCCTGTCAACTTGCATTGAATATTCAGTACCATAATTGTCATGGCATGTCGTAAATTGTCAGAGGCTACAAGGTGGCAAATTATTGGCATGAGAAATGCAGGAATGTCCCTCAGACAAATTGGACCTTAACTTTGGCGCAATATTTCCATCATTTCAAGACTGTTGAAGAAACACAGGGCTACCAATGATGTTAAAGATTGTCCAAGACCTGGCAGACCCCGTAAGACAACAATAAGAGAGGATAGAGCATTGTTGAGACTTGTTAGGCATCATTCATGGGACTCAAGCACATCTTTAAAACAGCAGTGGTTACCAGGGAGAGTCATTTCCTAGAGGACCGTCAGGAATCAGCTGAAAACAGCAGGATACAGGGCCAGAAGACCCATCAAGCGTATAAAACTGTGTCCAGCTCACAAAGCAGCACGACCTGCCTGGTGTAATCAACGTGTTCGCTGGAACATTGCATCATGGCGGAGGGTTCACTTTTCCGATGAGTCGTTTCTTATTGCATACGGTGGATGGTCGTACACGTGTCTGGAGGCAAAGGAACACAGCCATGGTTCCCCACAATATCCAGGAGACGGTTCCCTTTGGGGGAGGGTCAGTCATGGTATGCGGATGCATTTCCTTGGGTTGCAAGATGGACCTCATCACCATTCGTGGTAACCTTAATGGGCCTCAGTATCAACAGAAGATCCTTGAGAGAGCTGTTGTCCACCATTTTGATAATCATCCTCTAGCCACAAGACCCATCTTCATGCATGACAATGCCAGGCCTCACAGAGCACATGCTGTCACCCAGTTCTTGCAACAGAATGCTGTTGAGACCATTCCATCGCCAGCCATGAGTCCAGATCTCAATCCCATTGAGGATCTGTGGGAATTTTAGGCCGTCGTGTTTGACAGAGAGACCTACCTCTCCAGACTCTCAATGAATTGACTGCTGCTTTGCATGATAATTGGAACAGGATTCCTCAAAATCAAATCCAGAGATTGATCCAAGGAATGAGGAGGTGTCTTGAAGCAGTTGTTTGTGTGTAGGGAGGTTACACGAGATACTGATGGAAAGTCAATATTTGGACTTGACGGACATTATTCTTCAATTTCATGAACCAGGTGTGTGCATGGTACTGACAGTTAAGTCTGTGCAACAACAGTGAAATTCGTAATGTTTTTGAATGAAATGAAGTCATTTTCCAAATCTGTACCATCTTCAAATAAACCACATTATGTCATGGTATTATTGGCTATGTTTCTCCTCATCCCTTTCTGTTCACTGAAAATTTCATAAGGTATGGAAATCTTTGACACATTTCATGCACCAGTTCATTAAAGTTGCTCAGTCTGAGCAAATATGGGTGTTGCTTAATTAATTTCCATATGTAATAGTTTGGAAACTTCAGCTGATAAAAGGGACATAACTCTTTCCTTTTTATCTATAAATTATTAACAACCTATGATGTAGTTTTTAGCCGGTTCTCACCCCTACACCTCAAATTATCATTGCAGGTGCAGGAAATTGAGTAGGGTTTCAAGATTGTGACAAGTAAACTTTTTAGGGGTCTGGTCATGCGCCCCTGGAAAATACATTAAAAAGAAAATTTGCTTGGAGCAACGGGGGATTTCGACTCTCACAATGCTCACAAACTTGCATTAACTACATACACCGGCCTCGGCCTCGGTGGTGTCGTGTTGAGGCCATCGGGCATAAGGCTGGTAGGTACAGGGTTCTTAGCCCGGTACCGGCTTCCACCCAGAGCGAGTTTTAATGACTCAATGGGTAGGTGTAAGACCACTAAACCCTCTTCTCTCTCACTAACCACTTACAACTAAACCACTATCCTGGACAGACAGCCCAGATAGCCGAGTTGTGTGCCCAGGACAGCGCGCTTGAACATTAATTGGATATAAACACGAAACTAATTTAAAAGAAAGAAAGCTACACATTCTGTTCTGCGTACATTACACTGAAGTCTACGTAAATCACAAAACAGTCAAATCATTACAAACAACAACTTTATTAATGATAAATTCATAATTCAATCAAGTTACAAGCAACATCTTTATATTTAATATGTATACACAGCGCTGTACCGTGTGCAACACTAAATAATAATTTAAAACAAAAACAATCGTATATTGAATGGGGAGTGTTGTTTTCCTAGTCAACATAATTAAACCATGTAAAAAAATATATCATCATACACCATGCTATTTGATATGTCAGCAGTGGAGCAATGGCTGGAACGTGAAATCCATTCAAACCACTTAAAAGAAGTGCCACCAACATACATAACAGACTTTAAAAAAAGTATTGTCAACAATACAATTAAATCTTTGATTTACATATTTTATATGTTACATAAATCAATTCTTGTAAGTTGAAACAAAACATTGCTAATTTCCTCTCAAATCCACCCTTAAATAAATAAATAAAGCAAATAAATATTGGTGAGAAAAACTCCGTGTTTGATAATAAATAAGTTTAGACAAAAACTGTAAAAAGAAAAATGTGTTAAACGATATTAACAAATAATATGTATGTATACGCTCTAGTGGTGTTCCAAAGATCGATTATAATCGACAATTAATCGGTTTGGCTTCATCGATTTCATGATCGATTATACAAATCCATAATCGATTGTGTGGGAAAATGTTAACTGTATTTGTACCCCTAATTTAGATGTCATAATTGATTTAAATATGTTGTGGTTAGTGTTTATTTTCATGTCTACATAAATAGAGGATATTTCATGTTTTTGTCAAATATAAAGATTCATATCTCATCGAGTGAAGTTTGCAATCATATTTCACGAGTCGCGTTGCACAACGAGTGTGATATAATTGCAAACTTCTCGAGATGAGATATTAATCATATTTGACCAAAAAAAAGTTATATTTATTATATAACTCTTGGCAATTTACCTTTATTTTTAAAATGCCAGCAACAAAATAGTTCTGGCTTTCTTACAGTGAAGATAACACTTTCTACAGTGACGATAACACATTTTAGAGTGAAATAGTGAAAATTTCACTCTAAAATGTGTTATCGTCGCTGAGTGACTGATAACACTTTTATTTCGCTGATATTTTAAGATATTTCACTAAATGTTATAAAATAAAAAGATATATTAAATAGTTATTAAAGGTAAAATGTACCATTTGTAGGGTCCAGATCCCGGTGATTACGACAATAGGTATATGACCCTTATTATTAAAATCCTTCTTATGTTCATATAATTCTAATCGATTGTGTAATCGAAAGTTGATCTTTTGGTGCCAACCGATTATAACCGATGATCGATGATGGAATTCCAATCGATTCCCAACACTAATACGCTCTTCTACCCTTCATTTTTTAAATTTAAAAATACAAAAAGAAAAAAGAAACGAACAGAAAAAAAAGAGAAAACATTTGACTTAAACTTCTGTTATGTAAACAATGTACAATATAAGTGCAGACAATATTTAAATGTTGCGAGTATCTAAACTAGAGTTACAAGATTATAAGCACAAATCGCTATGACCCGAACTCATCTATTCCGCGAATCAAACCTTGGACATATGACATTGACAACATGGAGTCTCGATATAATATGATTTAAGACGCATGTTACGACATGTCTGTGTGTACCGATACTAATTATAACAACATGTATCTTATAAAACATGTGCTGATAAAACTTTTTAAAGTCTAGACTCAATCTCTAATGACGTCATACGCATACAATTTGTATGTCGTTGCCACGACGTTCACGTCTCAGACTATTAGAGTCTCGAGTCTAGACTCTAAAAGTTTTATAAGCACCAGACCAGGTTACCACTGTGTATACAAAACAAATCTGCAAAATAATTACCAAACCATTTGGACCCATATGTGACAAATAATTATTTTAGTGTCTGTATTTGTTCATCCTTTAAAATAGACCAGGTTGCCAATCTGCATAAAGAAAATTTGTTAAATAATTACCAAACTATCTGGACCCATATGTGTTATCTATACTTCCGGCGAATAAAGGATTTGCAGCATATTGCTCCGCTTCATATATCCGAGGTCACATATCTGGCAAGCGTTAATTCTTTCCGTAGAAACGATATTTGAGAAGGCAGTGGGGAGAGGGTGTGAGGTGGGGGGGGGGGGGGGGGGCACAAGCTGCTTAGGACATGTTGTGAGACGGTATGCTATGCAAAATTTCTATTTTTGCAAGGCCTCAAAGTATCCTATCATCTACGGAAGAAAACAATGTTTTCAATGATAATGTTCACTATCGTTTGTGAATGCATAAGTCTTTTCATAACCACATATACCCAAAGAATTTAAACGGTCAATCATTATATTAAAAATACAAAACTAAGCGAACAGTAATGCGGAACATAAAAGTAATGACGTTGGTGGGAATATTTATGCAGAGCTCGCGCTGTCGGTAGCCAAATTAGCCATTGGCTAATTTAAAAAAAAAATGGCTAATAAAATTTGCAAGTGGCTAAAATTTTGGCTAAGCAATTTTCTGTCTTCTGATGTGAACAAACGGTTACATAATCTATCCGACACCTTAAACATAATAATACTACCAAATATTCAATTAGCGTAATAGCGATCTCGCGACCGGTAACGAGAAACGGTGTCATGCAGAATACAGCGTAGGCCTTATGATGTTTGCGTATTTTAATAATCACGGTTATTAATTTTAACGGCATGCATTCAGCATGTATGACAGCAATGTCTGGAAGATATGTAGCTTGTTATTTTTAATTTGTAAAATCTTTGAACCAAAGTAATAAAAACAGACCGTCAATGCGTGTCAATTTGAATACACATGCCAGTTCAGGGCCGAAAGACATGTAGGCCATCTCAAGGGCCGAGTTCAGCCAGACCGAGCGAAAACAAAACGTTCGCTAGACTGGTTTGTGCACTTCACGTTAAACCAGATGGATACGACGAACACCTATCAAATATTTCGCGAACGTTAGGAAGAACGTTTGTTGGCTGAACTGAGGCAGCTCTCGGTGGAATATACGTCACGCTTCAGTCAGCCGACACCCGCGTATCAAGAGACATCGTTGCGGACATTAAACAATACGATTACGCAAAAGTAAATCTTGATGTAAATTTGTAGAAAAACAATAGTTATTCGCATCAGTGAATACCTAACTGCAGTTTTTGTTTATTCCTTTGTCTTTGTTAATTTCGTACCCATGCAGATCGCGATCGCCGGAAATGAACATGCAGTATTTAAATTTTGTAAGCAGAAATCACAACAAGCATTTAACACAACGCTGAAATCAACCGCAACAACATGGCACAAATTATGAAATTGTTTGGGGTGGGGAATTGACGGGTCACTTAAAAAAAAAGCAAAGAAAAATAATAAATTGAAACTAACATAAAGATTGCTATTTAAAGAAATACTGAGCTCTATATATATAAAAAAAAAAGCTCTCAAATTATTATTTGGGAAAAAAGGAAGAAAGAAAAAAACAAAAACACCATCCAATCCATATTTCTGTATGTTTGTTAATTTAATGTCATAGGCCTTAGAAGTAGGGGTGGGTGTATGGGGTACTGGCTTCAAACTCTGAAGATATTGCATAACCCCATCCCAACCCCACCCCCGCTGAAAAATCAAAGTAATATATTAACTGCCCCTACCCCCATTGTGGTTTTGTTATTCCTATTTATTCCAGTTTGTACACAATTAGCTGAAAAAAGATACATTTTCATATTCATATATAAATACTCAATACAGTACTGCGTAAAACAAATTTGGCTAAAGCATTTTCAATATGGCTAATAAAAATTCCATTTGGCTAATATTTTGGCTACAGGTATTTTTGATCCAGGGTGAGCCCTGTTTATGGAGTAATAAGGAAACAATAAACGAAAAAAAAGGTTGTTATGACATTTATGGAGTAATACGGAAACAATAAACAGAAGAAAAAACGTTGCTATGACTTCAGGGTATTTCTAGGGAGATGGTGCAACGTATGAAAGGGGCACCTTAGGTATTATACATTTCAAAGGATTTTGATGCACACCCCTTACACCATCACTCTGGATCCTGACTTTTCAGGACAGTTAATTATATATTTTCAGGCAATATATAGATTTTGTTGGTACTTTGAACTTTGACGAGGGTGTGCACGCCCCCTACACCATCCCCCTGGATCCTGACTTTTCAGGACAGTTAATTATATATTTTCAGACAATATATAGAGGATTTTGATGGTACTTTGAACTTTTGAAGTTTGGGGAGGGTGTGCAACATCCCCCTGGATCCGCGCCTGACTTTTCAGGACAGTTAATTATATATTATAATTTTAGGCATAATTATATACTGAATCAATTAGTAAATCACTGCCATGCAATCGTGCTATGTATAAAAATGGACATAATTTTTAATGAGTATTGAGTATTTCTTCTCGCATGCCTCTTCACTAGTCCTTATTTTCTCAGAATCAAATCATTGATCACATTCTTTTCTCATTTTTTTTGGCACTTCACCATTCCAGATTTGTTTTTGCACATACCATTGTTCACCATATAAAATTTTAAACAGATGCTCTTCTCCAATTAGAGTTTATGTACAGTCTATTCTTGTGAAGTTTTTGAACATCTGTACCGTTTCACCATCTATAATTTTTTGCATAGACTATTCTTCATCATCTAAAGTTATTGCATAGCCTATTATTCACCATATAACGTTTTTGCACATATGCCGTGTCACCAGCTATACCTTTTGCACCGACTATTCTTCACCATTTAAAGTTTGTACACAGACGCCTCTTCACCATCTTAACTTTTTGCACAGACGCTTCTTCACAATTTTTACAGTTTTACCTCAAACGCATGTGCACATTGTTTGTTTGTTTTTCTCTGACGCCTGTTCACCATTCTAGAGTTTTGTTTTTCTCGGACGTGAGGCGTGGGCTGTTCTCGGAGTAGAACTGGGAATACCAGCGCCTGTGTCGATTGATGAACGTGTCCTCTCTCGACTTGACGAACACCGGCTTGTTGACGTATCGCTTGTTGTTCCAGATCATTATGTCCCTCTCGACCTGAAACAGAAAATACAAAACAGGATTACTCTAGGTGCAGATTTCGCATTTTAAAGAGGATCTATCACTCTTGTTCGCCATCACTTGCCTCAGACTAGTTCATGGAGTCTTTTTAGCTTCCTTTAGCATGTGAATTTATATGATATTAATATGATAATATCTTAAAGAGACATTCCTGAGTTTGCTGCTTTGTAAGATGTTTCCGACTAATAAAATATTTCTACGATTAAACTTACATATTAAATATCTTAACTTGTTTAGAATATCAGTGTGTGTATATTCAATGTGTTTCTGGTCGTCTTAATATTTGTAAGAAGCCCAAACTGGAGTTTGTCTTCAAATAATTTCGTACGTATGAAAAAAACATATTTTAGGACATAAAATGAAATTTAACCTAGTACACTTATTAGAACGATCATAAACACGTTTAATATACAGCCAATAATATGTTATACAGAAAAATATATTTGATATGCAATTACAATCGTTAAAAAGTCTCTGTTAGTCGATAACATCTTTAAAATTGCTGCAAACTCGGGAATGTCCCTTTAAATGACTCCCCATAATTTATATTCGATCCCATCCTCCTACAAAAATGGAATTAAAAAAAATATATATATTTTTGTAAATAATTTCAGTTTGGTTTGACGTAAGAAAAAAGTAAAAGTGTTAAAAAACAAACAAACCCAAAAACCTAATTATTTTTGTGTCCAATTTAGGAAACAATCGATTGAGAAATAAATAACTTGTAATAAATTCTATAGTACGAAAAAAAAGGCGTTCCCTGTGGGAAGGACAGTTAGGTAATTTTTGACTAGTAGTCTTAAAGGGAACCCATTACCTTTTCCATTATCAGCAAGGGATTGTTTTAATATGTATTTTTCCCACAGACAGGATAGCACATACCACGGCCTTTGATATAACAGTCGTGGCGCATTGGTTGGGACGAGAAAACCCAATCAGAGATGTGTTTCGATCCTACAACGCGAACACCGCAGGCGAGCGCTCTGCCGACTGACCTAGATTCTATCCCGCTTATTATTTGACTGGTCCGATGACTGGTTCTCGATGTGGTCAGTTGCTTTAACGTGACGCGCATAAACATTAGCACCGGCCTCGGTGGTGTCATGGTTAAGCCATTGGAGATATGGCTGGTACGTAGGTACATGGTTCGCACCCCGGTACCGGCTCCCACCGTGAGCGAGTTTTAACGACTTATGAGTAGGTGTAAGGCCACTACGCCCTCTTCTCTCTTACTAACCACTAACAACTAACCCTCGTCTTGGACAGACAGTTCAGATACGGTAGTTAAGGTGTGTGCCCAGGACACAGTGTTTGAACATTAATTGGATATAAGCACGAAAATAAGTTGAAATGAAATGACACATTAGCTGGCTGAACGTTATGCTGGTCTTAAGAAAAACAACTATGTACATCATATATATCATAGGCAACCAAACTGCATTCAATACGCTATGTAGGTTTTGTCGCAAATACTAGGTAACAATTGTTTGGTACATATCTCACTAAATTTATTAAATATTAAGTACCAGATATATAACATTTCACTGAATTTAGAGATGCAGTTGCCCCAACTGATATCGTGTACGCTTATGGTGAACAGGGTATATATACTTTAAAAAAAATACAAACCTGTATTGCCTCTCCCAGCATGTAAAATTTGGCTATAAATGTTGGCATCTTTCTCTCGACGTATATATTATGTACCACCTTCTGCATGAGCGGTCCCACTGGCAACACATTGTGGATGATGACCCCCTTTCCGAAAACCCCCTCTATGTCTAAATACACAAAGCCTGGACCAATCTGAAATGAGAACATACACTATGTAAGGGTTGAATATATGAATGTATGGATGGATGGATGGATGGATGATGGAATGAAATTGAATGATTGAATGAATGAATGAATGAATGAATGAATGAATGAAGTGGTGGATTAAAGAATCAATGAATGAATGAAGGATGTAATGAAGGTCTATACAAATCGGCTAATAGGCGTCAAAGGTTAATAAATCGATTAAAGAATAACTGACAATACACAGCGAGTTAAAATGAAAATACACAATACTTTGTAATACATTTTCACTATTATTAATGTACATGTACTTTGAAAATGTACACTGAATGTATAAAAGTATAAGACAGTAATAATATTGCGTATCAAATGACATCAAAGTAGGGGAAGGGGGGGGGGGGGTAAAAAAGAGAAACATATTGTGGTTTTTTTAAATACGAGTATACTTGTATTAAAAAACCAATCATTTGAAGTAAGTTTCTTGGTTAACACACTAAATCAGGCTTTACAATTATCATATGATTGACACATGTGTATGAATCACAGCTTACAGGTTGTAGGTTGAAATATTGTTAAGTTAATATTCATCAAAACTATATACATGTATCAATACTCACCTGTTTGGCCTTGACACTGAGGTCCAGCAATGGAAAAGACATCCCGAACACCTTTATCGCGTGGGTGAGGCTGAGTTGGCCAACATGACCCTCCGGGGGATCGAACGACTCCCACTTGGCTGTCCAGTTGTGTTTCACAAAGCTCCAAGCCTTAGACCAGATGTATCGTAGATCCGTGCCAGAGCCAATGAACGACACGTGCACACAGTCAAGATGCGCCAGATCGGCGCCATTTTCAGGTATTTCCTACAACGGGATCATTAACAGTGCATTAGAATAAACATATATATATATATATATATATATATATATATATAAAGTTTGTTTTATTTAATGACGCCACTAGAGCACATTGATTTTTTTATCTTATCATCGGCTATTGGACGTCAGACATATGGTCATTCTGACACCGTTTTTTTAGAGGAAACCCGCTGTCGCCACATAGGCTACTCTTTTACGACAGGCAGCAAGGGATCTTTTATTTGCGCTTCCCACAGGCAGGATAGCACAAACCATGGCCTTTGTTGAACCAGTTATGGATCACTGGTCGGTGCAAGTGGTTTACACCTACCCATTAAGCCTTGCGGAACACTCACTCAGGGTTTGGCGTCGGTATCTGGATTAAAAATCCCATGCCTCGACTGGGTTCCGAACCCAGTACCTACCAGCCTGTAGACCGATGGCCTAACCACGACGCCACCGAGGCCGATACGGGATCATTAAACGGACTTTCCTGAGTTTGTTGCATTGTAAGATGTTTCCAACTAATGAAATATTTCTACGATTAAACTTACATATTAAATATATTTGCTCGATTAGAATATCAGTGTCTGTATATTCAATGTGTTTTTGGTCGTCTTAATATTTGTAAGAAGACCAAACCTAGTACAAATATTAGAACGATCAGAAACACGTTTAATATAGAGCCACATTTTATGCAGAAAAATATATTTGATATGTAATTATAATCGTTAAAAAGTATGTTAGTCGATAACATATTAAAAGTTGCAGCAAACTCAGAAATGTCCCTTTAACAGTACATTAGAATAAACATTCTACAAAGGTCCGTCAGGAGTTTGATGGAAAACCATAGATATTAATGAATATGTTACGGGTATGATTCAATTCTACTCTTGAATTTGTATATTGATGTTGATCATCACTTCATATTTCGACTATACCATCGTTTGACACCCAAAAACCGATGTATTGTTTTCGTGCTTGGGTGTCGTTAAACATTCATTCATTCATTCATTTTTGATTCAATTCTAATTATGTGAAATGTTTGCAATGGGTTAAGGCCATGTCCATGTTTTGGAATCCCTTGTATTAATATAAGAAGAAACATCAACTATGTATCAAATGCAGCATATGGTGCGGTCGCCTTTGAGTTAAAGAGTCCAAAACTATACGCTTTGCTGGTCCTTGGGTGTCAAGTCAAGTAAAACAAAAGAAGAAGAATTTTATAAAAAGCAGACGAAGACTTGTGCATTAATGAAGTTTAAAATCGGGAGTGAACATCTTAAAACACCGGTTGAATGAGTGAATGTTTCTTTCTCTTTTTATTACCCACCCGGTCATTGTCGGGTTGTGTCGTACACATTTCTAAATTTATCATAAACGTTTTATCCATGGCAAACTACAGGCGGTGTATTGAAAAGTTAAATCAAAATATTAAAGAAATCGGTCGAAGATAAACGTTTACACACCTGAATGTGTGCGTTAATCATATGTTCGGTTCTTCCTCTATACGTCCACTCTCCCTTGGACAACCTCAGCATTTCTGGCGGTTTCCAGGACGGTTCTTCGCCTTCCGCGTGGTGCCAGAGATACACCCACTCGTTCACTTCCATCACCGGCCACGACTTCACTTTGGCGAACTCGGGAACTAGCAATACATAATAATCTGTATAGGTATTCGTGTTCAAAACATTTAACAGCACAAAAAGAAGTACCGGTGAGGTACATGATACGCCCGTCAGGAGTTTGATGGAAAACCATATCTATATTAATGAATATGTTACAGGTATGATTCAATTCTAATTATGTGAAATGTCTGCAATAGGAAGGAAGGAAATGTTTTATTTAACGACGCACTCAAAACATTTTATTTACGGTTATATGGCGTCAGACATATGGCTAAGGACCACACACATATTGAGGGAGGAAACTTGCTGTCGCTACTTCATGAGCTACTCTTTTCAATTAGCTGCAAGGAATCTTTTATATGCACCATCCCATAGACAGGCTAGCACATACCACGGCCTTTGATGTACCCAATGGGCCCACTGACGGGGATCGATCCCAAACCGACAGCGCATCAAGCGTGTGCTGTACCACTGGGCTACATCTCGCCTCTTGTTTGCAATGGGATGTATGCATCTGTATGCAAGATATGGTCTGGACAAGGATTTACTGTTATGTACAGTAGACCGCCACAGTGACCTAGTAATAGTACGCGACACACCGCCATCCTAAGTTGTTCCTACTTGTGAGGTTTGATGGTCATGTATGCATCTGTATGCAAGATATGGTCCGGATAAGCAAATTTTAACAGACGGACGGATGTACGAACGAACAACGCCGTACCATAATACGACCCATAATAGACGGGCGTATAAAAAAGGGAAAGATGCGCTAGACACTAAAAGTCCCACCTTCTTTTACTTGAGCCAGGTCAAATGCTTCATCATTAATTCATTTCAACTTATTTTCGTGCTTATATCCAATTAAGGTACCTGGTAGACACCTCAGCTATCTGGGCTGTCTGTCCAGGACAGTCGGTTAGTTGTTAGTTGGTTAGTGATAGAGAAGAGGGTATAGTGGCCTTACACCTACCCATTTAGCCCTTAAGAACCCGCTCTGGGTAGGAGCTGGTATCGGGCTGCGGACCCTGTACCTACCAGCCTGTAGTTTGATGGCTTAACCACCTCGCCACCGATGCCGGTCAATGCTTCATCAGCATTTTTCAATAAGGTCACATTATACCTTAATGTATTTATAGTTTGCCGCTGCTCTTGTTTTGTTATTTCATTAAGGAGGAATATTTGTATCAGTCAGCCCAAAGAAAAGCCCTTTTCAGTTTCTGTGTTTGTGGGTGAGCTAGAATTTCTGTTTCATGCACTTTTTTAAACTATTGGAAGGAAGGAAAAGAAATGTTTTATTTAACAAGGCACTCAACATATTTGTTTACGGCTATATAGCATCGGACATATGGTTAAGGACTACACAGATATTGAGAGAGGAAACCTGCTGTCGCCACTTAATGGGCTACTCTTTTTTATTAGCAGCAAGGGATATTGTATATGTACCATCCCACAGACAGGATAACACATACCACGGCCTTTGATGAAACTATTGGATCAAAAGGATAAACCCTGGCAAATCGAATTACATGAAGTATTGTCCGTTTTTGACCAACAATCAATCTTCTAAGGAAAGCAATGAAGGAAAGCAATGCAAATAAAGCAGGCATGGCGGAGAAGGGGGCGCTGCCCCCCTACAATAATTCTGAATCAGAAATATTATTAGCAGAAAATCTTATTATTGGTAGTAACACACCCCCCCCCCCCCCCCCCCCCCCCCCGCCATGCATAATAATATCACGTAACTATCTTACCAGTCTCGTTGTAGGGTATATGGACACATTTCCCGTCTTCTCCTCGAAATCGCCAACCATGAAATGGACAGGACAAACAGCTTCCGGTGACTTTCCCGCCAACTGCCAGATTTGCTCCCAGGTGTGGACAGTACGCGTCGAGCGCGTGGACATTACCGTTCTCGTCTCTGAACACTGCCAGGTGAAGACCTTACAGGAGGTAAAAAAAAGAGAGTATCAGTACACGATTTATTCAAATATGTCTAACAGACAACAAAGCACATGCTACGAATTTGTATTCAGGGGAAGTGGGCAGGCGAGAATCCTTAATAGGGTCGTCGTTGATACAGAGGCCGCGGAATAGGCAGCCAAGAGGGCTATGGCCTCCCACCGTCCCCTGTTATTGTGCTCTGAATGTTAATATGCCGTATTCCTCGGGGAGGATGCCCCGAACTCCATCAAACAGGTTCGGATCCTTTTGGGCCCTTAGATTGGCCTCCCATAGCCATCGGGCTGACAGTGGCCTCCCTCCACTTTATTGGATGTCAAACATATGGTAATTTCAACATATAGTCTTAGAGAGGAAACCCGCTACATTTTTTTCATTAGTAGCAAGGTATCTTTCATATGCACCATCCAACAGACAGGAAAGCACATACCACGGCCTTTGATATACCAGTCGTGGTGCACTGGCTGGTATGTGAAATAGCCCAATGAGCCCACCGACGGGGATCGATCCCTTACCGACCGCGCATCAAGCGGGCGCTTTACCACTGGGCTACGTCCTGCCCCTCTGTCCACTTTGAAATACACTCCGCAAGCCCTGTGATAAACATATACTTACCTTAAAGGTTAGTTTGATTTATTGATCATCGGCTATTGCATGTCAAACATTGGGTAATTTTCACATATAGTCGGGCGGGACGTAGCCCTGTGAAAAATATATACTTACCTTAAAGGTTAGTCTGATTTATTATAAAATTATAAAATTTGCGGTACAAAGAACACGTATGTTTAACAATTGTAGTGCAGCATAATACCGTATAATTATAAACAATGCATTCATACCTTTAAAGGGACATTCTCGAGTTTGCTGCAATTTTTAAGATGTTATCGACTAACAGACACTTTTTAACGATTGTAATTACACAGCAAATATATTTTTCAGCATAAAATATTAGTGGCTGTATATTAAACGTGTTTCTGATTGTTCTAATATTTGTACTTTGTTAAATTTCATTTTATTTCCTAAAAATTAGTTTTATTATCTAAGACAAAATCCAGGTTGGGCTTCTTACAAATATTGAGATGGTCAGAAACACATTGAATATACAGACACTGATATTGTAAATAAGAAAATATATTAAATATGTAACTTTCATAGTAGAAATATTTTATTAGTCGGAAACACCTTACAATGCAGCAAACTCAGGAATGTCCCTTTAAGATGATCGTATATAGGGTATTTTAATAAAGAAAAAAAACACAATGGTGTCATTCCCAACATTTTTTAATTAAAATAAAATACAAATACGTAATATTCTATCGTTATATATATCCGAGCTGTAAATAACATTTGGATCAGGTGTTTGAATTGTTTAAAATCTGGGGGCGGGACGTAGCCCAGTAGTAAAGCGCTCGCTCGATGCGCGGTCGGTCTGGGATCGATCCCCGTCGGTGGGCCCATTGGGCTATTTCTCGTTCCAGCCAGTGCACCACGACTGGTATATCCAAGGCTGTGGTATGTACTATCCTGTCTGTGGGAAGGTGCATATAAAAGTTCCCTTGCTGCTAATCGAAAACAGTAGCCCATGAAGTGGTGACAGCGGGTTTCCTCTCTCAATATCTGTGTGGTCCTTAACCATATGTCTGACGCCATATAGCCGTAAATAAAATGTGTTGAATGCGTCGTTAAATAAAACATTTCTTTCTTCTTCTTTTTTTTTAAATCTGGCTTTTGATGGTATTCATATACAGTCTAGCACCGTTGTGTTGGTATCGTGGGGACCACATAAAAATATCGAGTTACCAAATATCGACTCAAACGTTCAGTCAAATATGTAAAAAAAAAAAAAAAATTACACTTACAAAATGTCATGTTTAAAAATTATATATACATTTATTTTTATCGAATCAAATTAATTTAACCCAATGAAAATGGTTATACTATGAAAAATAAATTAATCTATCAAACAATCAGTCGTACCGCCGTGCAAGTGCTGAATAATGTTAATCATGTTTTAAAATTTCTACATACTGTGGATGTATACAAAATCTAAATTTAGTTTTTAACAAACATGAACTTACATCAGATCGACACGATATTAACATTATTGATAAGAAATGCGCTGTGCAGATTAACCCGACCCTCCCTCATGTCATGTCATGTCATGTCATAGGGTTTTACGTGCACATTCAGAACAAGCTGTTGTAGCGCACGCCTGTCGTCGGCACAAGAGTCGGCCTTGGCCGGCTCCTCCGTCCATGACAGGAAAGGTGGGTGGAGGGGAGAGGAGGGACCGCCTGCACTGGCAGGTGCAAGGGAGCACCAGCAGCCCGATCAAATCGGTAGCAGGCGGGTGGGGGTGGTGGTGGTGCTATGGAATTTGAATGGAGCAGTTAAATGCCAAAGAGAAAAGGGTGCGCAATTTTGATTGAGGGAATTTGGCGCAATTTTGAACGGTCGGTCGAAAGGTAAATGGCCGAGCTAATATAGGTTTTGATATTAGTGAATCGAGAGTAGCTCGTTAATTTTAGACCTTTACGATGCTGTGGTGTCTCCCTAGGTTGCCCATAGGGCCCTTATAAAGGGCCTGACCGCTTCTGGTCGAGGCATCACCAATCAGTGCCGGATTTATAAGGGGCAAAAGGGGGCAATTGCTCCTGACCCCCCCCCCCTGCCTGAGGGCCCCTTCCCAGACTAAGGACTTCCTTTATAAAATTTTTTTTTTTTTTTTTATAAAATTAGTGCATTTTTTATTTGTCATGTAATTTAATTTCTATGTTGAGGGGCCCCCGAACTTTAATTGCCCCGGGCCCCTGCCTCCAATATACCATAAACGTCGGAAGATGTCTGGGGTTGGGGCCGCTATATACTAATTCGCCTGTGAACGGGGTCAAGTGCATGCTGCTAAAGAAAATATGTACTAAGTTTCTTTCGCAAGTCATGGTGCCATTCCGTATAGCATACAGCATTGTACCGTCACTTGCGAAGATGTTAATCAATGTGCTCTAGTGATGTCGTTAAACAAACTTTAACGTTCTGAACTGGGGTTGGGGTGGGGGAATGCATATCTTAGGCTGTTTAACACCCCCTTCCACACACACACACGCGCGCGCACGCACACACACACGCACACACACAGCCACACACACACACACACACACACACACACACACACACACACACACACACACACACACACACACACACACACACACACACACACACACACACTTCGTGCCTCATCATAAGCCTAAACGACCCCACCCCACCCCACCATCTCAAAATCCTGGCTACGGGCCACATTTTCTACGTCAGTTCGGACTACCCCCACAACAATTGTTTGGGGGTTTTTAGGGGTTTTTTTTATTGTTTTATAAATCCGTACTGGCTACGGCATTGTAAATTACATCATGTCATGTCATGTACTTACCAAGAACATTTATATATTTAGCTTCGGCTTTTTTCAGCTGGAAACTCTCAAAGAGACCAAACCACCCGTTTGGGTAGACGGGTGGGATTTCGCCGACCACCCTCCGTCTCTGAGTCGAGTCCGCCACTTCTTTTTTCGAAGAAGACTGGTCCGAGATGTATCCGACATCTTCTAGCTTCCGCACTCGATTGGTCGGCTGGAACAAGACCGCGTACAGAAGATAGATGAACACCGTACAGACAGCAACGAAGACGAGTTCAAACAGTGTCACAGGGATGGGGGACAGACTCACGTTGAACGTCCGTAATGAATCCATCATGGCAGACGAAGAAAGGAAAAAATGGACGCAAGAGATTTCTCTAACACCACGAACAAACACTGACTGAGTGTTATCTCGCTCGCCGGTCGGAGTTCACGAACCGGTAGGCTGAAAGTTCCGTCATCGCGGATCGAGAGAATCCAATCGAACACGTCCTTGGTCGGGCAGACGATCGAAATGTAGGTCAATATCGGATTGCGTGCAGTGTATCACTTGTAGTGACCACAGCGCCGCATCGATAGTGGTCGAGACGGTCTTTTGCGATGAATTATTACATGTCAGGTTAGACGTAATAAAATGTGGTCATACCTATGTGACTGTTAATAACCATAATATATCGGGAAGTGGAAGTAACTGTGTGGCAACGCACGTAGTCGTCTGCTACTCGTTTAGTATAGAAAGTGTGTGTCGACCTGAGCATAATACATGTAGTAATAAAGTCAGAGAGCATGTAGTTTAACCCTTGTCACAATGGAATAACGCGAATCGTACCCAGGAACGTATCTACTAGATAATCTAGCGAGGGAGGTTGGGTGTGGGGTCAGTGGCGTATCTACGGAAAATAGCGCCTATGGCAAGCACTGAAATTGCGCCCCTGTCCAAACATCTGACACCCATCTTTTAGATAACGTCTGACTTTAAAGGGACAAATAGCCGATGATAAGATAAAAAATCAATGTGCTCTAGTGGCGTCGTTAAATAAAACAAACTTTTTTTTAAAGGGACATTCCTGAGTTTGCTGCAATATTTAAGATGGCTTTTTAACAGAGGCTTTTTAACGATTGTAATTACATATCAAATATATTTTCTGCATAAAATATTAGTGACTGTATATTAAACGTGTTTCTGATCGTTCTAATATTTGTACTAGGTTAAATTTCATTTAATTCCTAAAATATATTTTTTGTCGTACGTACGAAATTATTTGAAGACAAAATCTAGTTTGGGCTTCTTACAAATATCAAGACGATCAAAAACACCTTGAACACACTGATATTCTAAACAAGAAAATATATTTAATATGCAAGTTTAATCGTAGAAATATTTTATTAGTCGGAAACATCTTACAATACAGCAAAGTCAGGAATGTCTCTTTAATAGAAACTGCTCAATGGCGCCCCTTTTCAAGTGGCGCCCAGGGCACGTGCCATACCCTAGGTACGCCACTGTGTGGGGGGCGGGGGGGGGGGGGGTGCCGGAGGGTGTGGAGGCAATTTCCCCCAATCACTTCCGAAATTGTGACACACGTACCAAAGTGCCATTTTCTTAAGTCCGGATTCTGTGTCACCCACCCCACTTCCGTTATTAGTCCCCTATCTGTCCAACCGAAGGGAACTTTAGTTTTAGTCTCCGTCCTTCTGTCTGTCTGTCTGTCTGTCTGTCTGTCTGTCTGTCCGTCCGTCCGTCTGTCCGTCTGTCACACACTATAGTTTTCCGGACTTTGTTTTTACAATGCATCAAACTATTGAGCTGAAGTTTTATATACAGCTTTACAATATACTGTTACAGATAAAGTTTGATATACATGGCGATTTACCCATTTTTGACAGAGTTACGGCCCTTGAACTTAGGAGATACGAAAACAATTTGGGACCTGTAGGGGACATGCATTGCTTTAGCAGTACTCTCAGAATGCTTGTTTTAAGCAGGTACGGCCCTGCTTCCTAACTAGTATAAGGGGAGTTATGGGGAGCCAGATTGATAGATCCCTTTCAACCGCGAGGTTTGGATAACGTTGATACGCTAGGGGTACACTGGGGCAGATCCAGGGTATTGTAAAGGGGGTCACAAAAGTATAAAAAGAGCAAGTTTGAGTTTGACGAAGCAGGGTTTTAGCTCTCACTAATTTGGGCACAACAGGCGTGCTGTTTGTTCTAAGCAGATCAAGGTCATTTTAGTGCAGTACTGTTAATAATATACCGAGAGGCCTATAAATAACATAACAGGTGTTGACTGATTGTTTTCTTTAAAAGTGTGAATTCATGAGAGCAAAAAATTAACCAGCCCCGTAGTACTTGTTTACAATGTACACGTTCAGTCAATCGTGGGTTCGAATGCCCGACCTGAAATGAATGCACAAGAAGTTCAAACTGCATAATCTACATTTAGAACAATAGTTTGACGTCACAGGTATGGATTAATTCACTTTATTTTTTACTCAAATAAAATTCCAACAGTAAAAACACAATACGTTTCGCCTCGCCGCTACTACACACAATGTGATTATTTCTGAAATAGGCCTTGGCTATTTTCGATGGCATGAGAATATACATCCACCCTCCCCTTACCCCATTACCACATTTTTGCCTAAGCTGTATTGTTTGGATATCTTTCGCTATTTGTTTTATGCAGTTTTTTTTATTTATTAACTGTCAAAATAGATTATGGAAAATGATAATTTGTATATGTACAACACTTGTCAACATAAATATTACAAATAAAATTATAAAACATTCCCAAAATCAGGTTATAGCAAATTGGGGTCTACAGCTGGGTTTCTCGAGATTTAGACTAAAATATATAAATGCTCTCAAGTTTCAGAGTGATACTGTCCAACTCTTGTTCTAAAGGAAAGACATATATCTCAGCACATTATAAACAACGGCTTTGGTGTTTGCCCAGACGCGTGTGTAGGAAATTGTGCAGGAGGGAGGGGGTTTAGACTATAGACTAGAGAATGTAGCTTTTTTTCTAAGGTAGTCAGGTTATACTCCCTCTGAAAATACTTATTTTTTAAAGATAATGTTCTTGGGAGCTTCCCCCTGTCCTGCACACGCGCCGGCTGACAATTGTTATTTACTCCTTTAGTCGAACGAAAGAAACAAAAAGTTTGTTTTGTTCAACGACATCATTAGAGCTCATTGATTTATTAACCATTGGCTATTGGATGTCAAACATATCGTAATTTCGACATATAGTCTTAGAGAGGAAACCTGCTACATTGTTTCATCAGTAGCAAGGGATCTTTTATATGCACCATCCCACAGACAGGAAAGCACATACCACGGTCTTTGATATACCAGTTGTGGTGTACTGGTTGGAACGAGAAATAGCCCAATGAGCCCACCGACGGGAATCGATCCCAGACCGACCTCGCATCAAGCGTGCGCTTTACCCCTGGGAATAGAGACAGACAAACTGACAGACAGACCGATAGACGCAAATAAACATAGAGAGAGAGAGAGAGAGAGAGAGAGAGAGAGAGAGAGAGAGAGAGAGAGAGAGAGAGAGAGAGAGAGAGAGAGAGACAGCGCTACCACCACACTGACTACTTTAACCATAGAGCAGCAAGGGATCCTTTATATGCATTTTCCCATAGATAGGACAGTACATACCACAGCCTTTAATGTACCATGTCAGACTTGGGTTGCTGGTTTAGACTAATATATTGCATCTATTAGTATGGTTAAAATGGTTACATTATTTAAGCACTCATGATATAGTTACTTCCCATACAAAAAGCTGGGTGACTGAAATAGAGTAAAAGAATGAATGAATGAATGAATGAATGAATGAATAAAATAAATAAAAATAAATCAATCAATAAATCGTTACTATACACCAAAGAGTAAATAAGACCTCACAACAGAAGGTAACGGCAACCTGTTCACCCTATCTGGCACCCGTGGAATCATCAGTTCCCGGATGTAAAGTCTGACAAGTTGTCTGGCTGACAATGGTTTCGAGGCTAACTGCGTCAGAATTGACCTCTCCCTGGTGTTCAAACCAGAGTCATATTTTATCGCATGCACATCAAACGAGCTTCCGGCCTCTGCTAGCAAATCAAAAATGTCTGCCCTGTCCTTGACCTTGTCATTTGGAAGATAATGAAGAACGCCATGAGGATCCTTCAGCCTAGCTATGGATGTGGATCCTTTAAAGTTAACCCTTGCTCCGTGTTTGATGAGAGCGTGCGCTATTTCGTACGTCACCTTCTCGGCTATGTTCTTCAGGTACTCCGTGAGTGGGGACAGACATGGGGACGAGTAGCTCAGAATGTTGGAGTGGGCGTTGGGGTCGGCGCCGTGCTGGAGCAGCAGCTCGATCAGGTCCCTCTGTAACTTGAGACTCGGCGTGGCACAGGCCAACATCAACGCCGTGGCGTTCTCGTCCGTTTTCTCTTCCACGTCTGCTCTCCACCTCAGTAGCATCTCGCAGACGTCTGGTCTGTCCTTCAAGACGGCCGCGTGAAGAGCCGCGAACTTGTAGCTGTCAGGACGCGACGGACTAGCACCCTGTCTCAGCAGCATATGGATGATGCCGATGTTGCCCTTGTCGATGGCGAAGTGTAGAGCAGTCTTTTGTTCAAACAGAGAAGGACACTGGAGGTTGACCTGAGCTCCGTACTTCAACAGCATCCTGCAGGCGTCGATGTTCTGCTGTCTGCAGGCCTTCATCAGAGGCGAGGTTCCACACCGGTTAAAAACGTTGGGGTCAGCACCGTACATCAGCAGGATCTCCAAACACTCTAAGTGTTCCAGTGGAACCAGATTGATCTCGTATCCCATGAAATACAGATGATCTGGTTTTGCGCCATTTTCTAGCAGCAAACGAACACAGTCGACGTGGTTATTTTCGAGCGCTAAATTTAATGGTTCTATTGTTAAATATCCAAGAGCCTTTGCGTTCTCGTCAATGCCCTTTTCGCTGTTGAAGAAGTCTACGATTGCACCATGTTGAATAAGAACTTTCATCGAGGCGACGTTTCCTTTCCTGGCACACAGGTGGATGGGCGTGTAGCCGATGTCGTCTGTTGCATTGACATCCGCGCCTTTCTCGATAAGAAACTGCACACATGGGACGTAATCACCATACGCGGCATGGTGAAGAGGCTTGAGTCCCCGCTTCACGGATTCGTTGATTTTGGCTCCACATTTGATGACCACCTCAATGTCTTCAATCGTGGATTTATAAGTTATGCAGTCAACAAGAAGTCGCTGAAGAGTTTCTGAGTTGTACAACGATGTCCTTCTACTAAAGCGACCATCGTCTGGCTCTCCCGGTTCATCACTGGTTTGATCTTCTTCAGACTGAAATAATAAAAACTAACATCAAAGAATGAAATACAATTTACGACAGGCAGGATAACACATTCCATTGGTAGGGAGTTTTTGGGTCGGCATTTATTCCCATCTCATATGCCGGAGAAGTGATCTTTTTAAAAGTCAAAGGCAGCTGATATTACTGGCGAATTTATAATTTTCTAGGTCAAGGACGACAATTTAAGTTCTTTAGACAGATCCCTCTGACACGTTGTATTCTTTGGGGGGGTGGGGGGGGGGGGGATTGGGGTATTGCTTGATATGCGCCAAGTGCTAATTACAAAGTTTATTCTGTACATATATGGGGAACAGTTTGGTTTGTTTAACGACACCACTAGAGCACATTGATTTATTAATCATCGGCTATTAGATGTGAAACATTTGGTAATTTTGACATATAGTTTTAGAGAGGAAACCCGCTACATTTTCCATTAATAGCAAGGGATCTTTTATATACACCAGCCCAGAAACAGTATAGCACATACCACGGCTTTTGATAGACAAGTCGTGGTGTACTGGCTTGATGATCTGTTTAAGAAAGAAAGAAACAATGTTTTATTTAACGACGCACTAAACACATTTTATTTACGGTTATATGGCGTCAGACATATGGTTAAGGACCACACAGATTTTGAGAGGAAACCCGCTGTCACCATTTCATGGGCTACTCTTTCCGATTAGCAGCAAGGGATCTTTTATTTGCGCTTCCCACAGGCAGGATAGCACAAACCATGGCCTTTGTTGAACCAATTATGGATCACTGGTCGGTGCAAGTGGTTTACACCTACCCACTCAGGGTTTGGAGTCGGTATCTGGATTAAAAATCCCATGCCTCGACTGGGGTCCAAACCCAGTACCTACCAGCCTGTTGACCGATGGCCTAACCACGACGCCACCGAGGCCGGTTGATCTGTTTAAAGTCAAATACAGCTGATATGACTGGGAAATTTATAATTTTCAAGGTCAAGGACAACATTTTAGTTGGTTTGTAGTTGAGGGTTGTTGTTTTTTTGGTGTGTTTTTTTGTGTGTTTTTGACAGATTCTTCTGACACATCGTATTCTTTGTTGTTTATAGAGTAATATGTGATTGGTTTCTCTATGTTTTGGATTATTTTATGCTACATTTGGTACATATAAGAAATCGGGGAACCTTAAAATCAAAGCATTTTTTTTTCTCGAAATTTTGAAGTCATAATTGATAGATGACCGAATTCCTCAATGCCAAATTCTCTTTGGTATCTTTTCAAATTTAAGTTAACTTACAATTCTCAATATCAAAGGCCGTAGTTTGTGATGCCCTGTCTGTGGGGAAAGTACATATAAAAGATCATTTGTTGATAATTGTCACGGAACATGCTCTTAAATTTGTTTCGCCTGTGGCGATTTTAATTGTGTTAGAGGGCCGTGTGCAGTTTATTGCCCGTAGCCCAGATGGGCAACTTGTTACGTAAGACTTCTGCGCGACCGTCCTCGATCGGTACGCCTAATACACACCCTCAGCCAGATGCGGAGGCCATGTGGCTAGTAGTTACGTAATATCTCCGGTAGTGCTGTTTATGGCCAGGAGATTGCTCGCGGTTGGCGACAGCCAGACTGACGATCAGAGAGAAATATACCGACTCTAGTAGATGTAGAATATGAGATGATACGTGAGGTACCGCCTTGTACCCCCAGGCAAAATCCTGATTTATAATAAATAGCTAGTGTTTTAGAGATATCGAGGAGAACGAATAGGAAGGCTCCGAGGGAACGTTAGTCCGTTGGACTTTGGTAAATATATTTTCTGCTCTGTGTATAACCTTGATGTGATTGATGTGACTTTAAATATTTTAATACTGTATTATACCAATATTCTTTAGACAGTGTCTTCGGTCATCTGACGAAGTAAATCGTAGACTTTTTATTCTAACATTATACGAGTATTTGGTAATATAAAGCTTAGCCAGTCATCCTAGCGGACCTAGGTACACTGTAGGTTATTGTCTTTATTGTGATAAGTATTAATTCTGTGTTACAAGATTACTGAAAGAGTAGTTAAGGGTTAATTAAAAATTAACCCGTTAGGAATAGAGCTGTAATTCCTTTATTAATTAAGTTCCCCTGCAAGCGTTTCTAAATTATCACACGTTACTGAACGAGTAGTAAGGGTTAACTAAAAATTAACCAGTTAGGAATGGTGTTGTAATTCCTTTATTAATTAACTTCTCCGGGAAGCGTTTCCAATTATCACATCACACGTGTGGGTGTGGAGTAACGGTGAAGTGATTCGCATATTGTGTAACTAGACACCTAGAGATTAACTAATTAAGTGATCAGTTCTGGGTTGTTATTATTGCTGTTATTAATTAACTACTACGGCTGTACATTTGTCAGCGTAGATTAATACAGATTCCAAAGTGTATTGTGTTTTTGTTGTGTTTTCTAGAGAACTAACGTGCTATAATAATATATACTTTATATAAGATCGTATCTCTGATCATACCTAGAGACGAGCCATACTAGGGTTTAACAGCCTGTTACAGAGAGATCTAATAGATATACAAGTAGGAGAGACATTTTGATAATCGTGTTTTATTCGGTTACGGGAATTATAGAATCCCCGTGACAATAATGAAAAAAATATGTAACGGGTATCCTTTGAATTATTATGTCTCTGTCTCTGAGAATTTATCAAATGGTCAACATATAACAATCGATCATTAATTAATCACTTCGCTCTAGTGGGATCGTTAAACAAAACAAACTGTTCCCCATATATGGACAGAACATGTTTTCAACCGTAGTATTTGCTGAAATGAAATTCGTGACCCCAAATGACATTCTTTTCATCTTACGCGTGTTACTCGATTAACATGTAAACTAAGGTTATCGAGATCGTTGAAAGCGTATAATGTTACAAAGAAATGTACACGAAAACATGTTTTCTTCAACCATACCTCATTAACGACTGTTCGGGTCTGATAATTAATTGTCCGGTATATGCTGATGGGAAACAAATAAGGGAGCCCAGCAATACTAACAGGAAGAAGTGAAAAGTTAAAGTTTATTTTGTTTAATGACACCACTAGAGCACATTGATTTATTGATCGTCGTCTACATGATATCAAATAAATGGTAATTTTGACCCGTAGTCTTACAGAAAACCCGTTACATTTTTCCATTAGCAGCAAGGAATCTTTTATATGCACTTTCCCACAGACAGGACAGCAGATACCAGTCGTAGATCACTGGTTGAAATAGAAATTGGGTCCATTAAAGTGGGTCGATGCTACGACATAAGCACCTCAAGGGAATGTTCTATTGACTGCAACGAAACCCTAGTCACTGTGTCTGGACGTTTACCGTGTTACTGCCATTCCATCTCACATTACTATCATTTAGTACCACATTCAATCTCACATTACTGTCATTTAGTACCACATTCCATCTCACATTACTGTCATTTAGTACCACATTACATCTTAGTACTTTATACAGACATTACGACGCTAATAGTCACTGAAATTTGGTCTACAATACTAAGTGTGCCAATATTTCTTTCAGTATACGATACTTGCACGTATACCCAGGACTGTCGTAAGTCAAGTTGGCCCTCATGGCTGTTTTAATAGACGTGACGTAGTTTGTTTTTTGTTGTTGTTGTTATTTTGTTGTTAGGGGTCTCTTTTTTCTCTCTTTTTTTTTTTTTTTTTGGGGGGGGGGGGGGGGGTGATTTTGCTGTTGTTTTGTTATCTTGCTATTGTTTGTTTGGGTGGTTGATTGGTTGGTTGTTGTTTTTTCTTTTGTTTTTGTTTTTGTTTTACTTTTCATTATCCATAATTATTTTTGGAGAAGTCACTGTTTACACCTAATGGTAACACTTTGCATATTTGATATTCTTGAGTTCATATGTGATCGTGTAATTATTAGTTATTTGTGAAAAAATAATATTGTATAATTAGCGAAATATGGCACTGTAAACAACATAATAATGCATTAAAAACTGTTATCCGTCTTAAATTTAAAATTATCCCCCAAAATCGCACAAGGTCACGATGACTGTTTTGACAATGATTTAAAAGTGCATCCGATTACGGTAGTCTAAATATACACAGAACTCTTTCTTTTGCAGGTTGAGATTTGTCAACCGGTTTTGAGAGTGGCAGTCTTCCTATCATATTATTTATATAGACGGAGTATCTGACTGTGATACATGGAAGCATACGACATAGCATTGTCAAAACATCCTTTGGACTTTCTTGTTCAAAGATACGAGCATGAATACCAATGAATTAACATGTAACTCCAAATTAAATACAGTTAATGTTCATATAAAAAAACATGTTATTAAGTTTTAAACCCATACCAATTACAAAAACATATTGCTTCCAAAAAAGATTTGAGTCGATATGGGTCTAAAGGCTAATAATATGTTTTAATATGAATTTTAATGTTATTCATTATAGAGGTGAGTTACGTGCATTCATCGGTTCCCTATTGATGCAAACGGACTATAACATCTTATTGAATACACATGCATAAACACACACACTGCACCACACACAACACACTCACACATAAATGCGCACACAAACACATAGACTAGCACACTACACGAACACTTACTCACTCACTCACTCACACGCACACACACACACACGCACACACGCACACACACACAGACGCACATTACAGTAAGATTGCACACACATCACACACACGCGCGCGCGCGCACACGCACACACGCACACACACACACACACACACATCGCATCTACTGTAGCTACATGGCTTTGTAAATTGTACAATAAAAACAGCGCAAATGTGTTTTGACCTTTTACAGAAACACATTGCAGCAACAGTTACTGCTTTCTTCGTATGTCTATTATATCCATGGTAACCAGAACAATACAATATAATATATTATTTGGTTTTAGTAGTGCATGTATTTGAGAATTACGGTTATATTTGTCCATGCAAATTCTATTCACAAACCTTTGATGTTCCCTCGTCCATTGGTAACAGTGTAAACTCGGAAAGTCTGTTCTTTACTGTTGTGTTTACCTGCCTGTCGGAGTTCGTTATTCTTGGATTCTGCGTCGGTAGAAGGGCTCATCGCTTCACCGCAGACTAGGTTGCTTCGCACCAAACCGTAAACCTTCGGGTCATATTTCATAAAGCATAGCTGTTGGAAGATGCAAGCAACGCGAGGGGACAAGGGTCAATTTCAGCGCAGAAGCAGAGCGGTGCATTAGGGTCGACACCCATCTCCACCCCCACCCCCAAATTAAAAATAATAATAATAATAATTTATCAATATAATTTCCGGGAGATCATGACCAGGCATCCTTAAAAACTTCACTCGCCACAATTTAGACACTCTCCCCCACCCCACCCCTCCCCGCACAATTTCCTGCACACGCGTTTGCAATTATACGCTTTTCTACTTGGGGGTTTCCGGACTTAGACACTGAGTATTCTCTATGTCCTGGGCAAGAAACCCACATAGCTTAGATATGTCAAGGACAGCGTATTTGAACCTTAATATGGTATAAAATCAAGAGGCAATAAATGAAGCTGTAGATCTGACTGTTAGTGATGCTCGGCCCAGGATGTTTGGTTGCAACCTTTAAAACCGGGATTTAGTTCAGTCAGCAGAGCGCTCGCTTGAGGTGTTTGGGTCGTAGGGTCGAATCTCCTTGGTGGACCCATTCTGACAGTTGTTTTCTCATCTCAACCAGTGCCTCTCATCTGATACATTAAAGGCCGTGGTATGAAAATGGATCTAGTTTTGTCTAAAACTGTAAGTAAGAATTATCCAAAGTTTGACATCCAATAGCTGATGACAAAATATATCATTGTGTTCTATAATGGTGTCGTTAATCGGTTATCTACACCAAAGGCACTCACATGCGTGATAGAAAGTTTGTTTTATTTAACACCACTGAAACACATTGATTAAATAATCATCGACTATTGGATGTCAAAATAAGACAAACGACCCCTCAAAGTGCTGAGCTTTTACCGTGACCTTTGACATGCCAGCTAATTTAGGTCACCAAATAAGTATTATTGTCAATTTTAACACTCAGAACATGGAGGTAGTCTACAATTTTGTGTTACAATGCAATAAAAACATGATGACTGCGATAACTATATTAAAACTATGGTTGCGTTTGTTTTTTCTATTGGTAATTGGTATTATAATACGGTGATTCGAGACTGTAACTTTAAAATGGGAATAGTGTATTAGAAGTTGCTGGTTACTTTTCAACTTTTCAATGTGCTTCGAACACATTAAAATATCATCACTGTTACTACTTTTAAAGCATGCCGTTCTGAGCTAATATTTTCAGCGAGTACCCATCTAACAATTGATCATGTTCAGAAAGCACAAACGGAAACATTCGAAGAGTTCCGAATAATGATAATAAGCCCTAACGAAAATATCCGAGAATATCCGAATGCAAAGTTGTCTTACGTATTGGTTTCTTCGCACATTGGTATTTATGAAAACATACCAATGGCCGTCATCTCTACAGTCTGGCGTTCAACCAGGTTTCTACATCTGCAGGATCCGAAAATAACCTGTAACTCAAGAGTTGAAGAACGCCGCAGTAAAGAATATGATGCGATAGCGGAGAGAGTGTACATCGCGGCTGTCAATGGAGGAAGAATCTTCAAAGGTAATCTTCTAGCTAATATCATTCTAATAGGTTTACAGTACAGGTAATTTGAAAGTAGAATCTTATATTTGTATACTGATATGGCCATACAGTTTGTCATAACTCTGTACAGAGGGTTGCAGTATATACTATATATTTATTATATAGACAAGGAATGTATCATGGATTCTTTAGTGAGTCTGACTTCATACGTATATTTTGCTACGTGATTCTTACGGGCGTATCATCTTCATGTTATAAACATGTTAATATTTATATTGTAAAGAAAATAAATGGCGGAAAACACGTTTTCTGCTTATTAATTAGAGGAGTTATGTAAAATTATTATAAGTGCTGTTACGCAATCGTTTCACTGCGGTGTGACTACTACGCACCAGAAAGCACTCGCGCGTGCAGGCTTGTTTCGTTGTTGCTGCTATTGCTATTCGGTTCATTTTTATGTATAGTTATTTCCATGCTTAAGTTCAAGCACGCTGTCCTGGGCACACACTCAGGGCTCACTCTGGAACACATTTTGGTTTAGTAAATTTTCAGATATGTTAACTTGAGTATTAACTATTTACTTGAAAATTGTTAAAACGTGGTTAACTTAAAAAATATTTTATTAGCCAAAGACTAAATGTTGTAGTCACTTGGCTGTTGTAGTCAAGTAGCAATCGACATGGTGAGACCTGACACCTCATCTAAATGGACTGTCTGTGGGTTAGTTGTTAAATTAGTTAATAGAGAAATCGTTGTAGTGGCCTTATTGAGTCGAAAAACTCACCCCAAGTGTGAGCCGGTGCCGGGGTGCTAACGCAGTACCTACTAGCATCGGTGTATCATTGGTGTACTAGTTTAATTTTTGTTTAATAATAACATGAATGTGTCTACCCATGGAAAGGATCGAGCCTAATTGGCCTCAAATGTTATTTTTATGTCTGGTTAGGTGGATACACACGTGATTACCCAGGTGGATACACCATATTGTGTTTTATTGTTTAATGAGAGTACTACGGAAATATCTTCACTTCTCGCACGCCCATTATTTTGATGTTTTTGAGCATTATAAATGTATGTGGTTATGTACGCGTGTAAGACACAAGACTTTTAAGTTCGGCCCATTCTGATTATAGGTATCAGTATCCGTAACAGTAATGGTGTAGAATACAACATAGGTGGCCATTATATACCATTTACTTTACGATAACGAGTTGTTTCAAAACGAATCTAAAGAGCGAAAGCACACACACACACGCACGCACACTCTGTCTGTCTGTCTGTCTGTCTGTCTGTCTCTCTCTCTCTCTCTCTCTCTCTCTCTCTCTCTCTCTCTCTCCAGAGACACACAGAGAGCGGGTTAGAGAGAGACAGAGACAGAGAGGGTGTGCGCGCGCGCGCGTGTGTGTGTGTGTGCGTGCGCGCGCGCGTTTGTGTGCGCTTTCGCTTGTTAGGTACGTTTTGAAGCAACTAGTTGTAAGATAAATGGTATATAATGGCCACTTGTGTTGTATTCTACTCCATTACTTTTATAATACCGTGAATTCTCTTATTTAAATCACACTCATATGGTGTAAAATTATTAAAGTATAATACATGTATATTAAATATATACTAAAATGTATGTTCATACCTCGCCTGTTACCGACCACGGTCAGGCTCCCTTGCAACTGCCAGTGTGGGCGGCCCCGCCTTCTCCCACCCCAAGCTCCCCTTTCTGAAGAGTTGTCGTGAGTCAACACTTGTGGCCATGACAAGCGTGTGCTACAACAGCTTGTTCTGAACGTGCATGTAAACCACTAAGACGAGACGTGTGTCCGTGTGGCAATCGTGAGGCCTGTTAGCTCAGTTGGTTAGAGCGTCGTGCTAATAACGCGAATGTCGTGGGTTCGACCCCCACATGGGCCAACAATTATTTGTTTGTACACTTATGTGTAAATTTTATGTACATGTTCATTTTCTATGTTTTTGTGTTAGGAGAGTCATTCCATATTTGTTAATGCAGATTGACAATAGAGTTCGTGGTATTTTGGGTAAATAGTGTGAAAATAAAAAATGAAGTTTTACATATAATTGATTAAATGACATGTGAATTGCACACGGCAATTCAGCTTTTGATCAATTCGCTTGGGAAATTGTCTTTATTTATATCTATATACATGTATACTAGTATTTAAATCAGCTTTCTAAAAAAAAAAAAATCGCCCGCGTCCGGTTAGGATACAGCTTAAGTTGTGTCACTGTAACCATGAATTCAGATGGGACGGGCGAAGAAATATTTCTTATGCAAAGTTTATTCAGTTTAGACTATAGCCTGTTATTTACAGGTACTTTGAATGGCAACAGTTCCACCTGTTCCCACCAAACATATGGGTTTGTTTTAAATATATTTTATTTTATTTTATGAATAGTAGTGTTAGTGTTAGCTATATACGAGGGTCGGGACATAGCCTAGTGGTAAAGCGCTCGATCCCCGTCGGTGGGCCCATTGAGATATTTATCGATTCAACCAGTTAACCACGACTGGAATATCAAATTTCGTGATATGTGCTATCCTGTTTGTGGCATGGTTCACATAAAATATGCCTTGCTACTACTGGAAAAATGTACTGGGTTTCTTTAAGACTAATGTAATGTCAAACTTACCAAATGTTTGACATCCAATAGCCGATGATTAATAAGCGTCAGTATAGGAGGCCGAGGGCATTCCCAGAGTATATCTGTTTTCATCCACAACACCATTTCATTTCAGGATGACGAGGCTGCCGGTCATGGACGCGGGGGTTCGGACGGGGAGGATCGAGATGTGGATCGCAAGAGGCCATCTCTGTACGACCCAGAAACCCTCCAGCGGCTCCTGGTCGACTGCATAACGTTCAAGTCCACCATCCAGGACATTGAGGTGGTCATCAAATGTGGAGCCAAGATCAACGAACCCGTGAAGCGGGGACTCAAGCCTCTGCACTATGCCGTATACGGGGATTACGTCCCCTGCGTGCAGTTTCTTATCGAGAAAGGCGCGGGTGTCAATGCAACAGACGACATCGGCTACACGCCCATCCACCTGTGTGCCAGGAAAGGAAACGTCGCCTCGATGGAAGTTCTTATTGAGAATGGTGCGATCGTACACTCCTTCAACAGTGATGACGAAGATGCAAAGGCGCTTGGGTGTTTAACTGTAGAGCCGTTGAATTTGGCGCTCGAAAATAACCACGTCGACTGTGTCCGTCTGCTGCTAGAAAATGGCGCGAAACCAGATCATCTGTATTTCATGGGATACGAGATCAATTTGATTCCACTTGAAAACCTGGAGTGTTTGGAGATCCTGCTGATGTACGGTGCTGACCCCAATGTTTTTAACCGGTGTGGAACCTCGCCTCTGATGAAGGCCTGCAGACAGCAGAACATCGACGCCTGCAGGATGCTGTTGAAGTACGGAGCTCAGGTCAACCTCCAGTGTCCTTCCCGGTTTGAACAGAAGACTGCTCTACACTTCGCCATCGACAAGGGCAACATCGGCATCATCCACATGCTGCTGAGACAGGGCGCTAGTCCGTCGCGTCCTGACAACTACAAGTTTGCGGCTCTTCACGCAGCTGTCTTGAAGGACAGGCCAGACGTCTGCGAGATGCTGCTGAGGTGGCGAGCAGACGTGGACGAGAAAACGGACGAGAACGCCACAGCGTTGATGTTGGCCTGTGCCACGCCGAGTCTCAAGTTACAGAGGGACCTGATCGAGCTGCTGCTCCAGCACGGCGCCGACCCCAACGCCCACTCCAACATCCTGAGCTACTCGTCACCCTGTCTGTCCCCACTCACGGAGTACCTGAAGAACATAGCCGAGAAGGTGACGTACGAAATAGCGCATTCTCTCATCAAACACGGAGCAAGGGTTAACTTTAAAGGATCCACATCCATAGCTAGGCTGAAGGATCCTCATGGCGTTTTGCATTATCTTCCAAATGACAAGGTCAAGGACAGGGCAGACATTTTTGATTTGCTAGCAGAAGCCGGAAGCTCGTTTGATGTGCATGCGATAAAGCATTACTCTGGTCTGAACACCAGGGAGAGGTCAATTCTGACGCAGTTATCCTCGAAACCATTGTCCGCCAGACAGCTTGTCAGACTTTACATCCGGGAACTGATGATTCCACGGGTGCCAGAAAAAGTTAATCGTTTACCACTGCCTTCAGTTGTGAGGTCCTATTTACTCTTTGGTGTCTAGGGCCACATGTTTTGGATATTGCCGAGTCACGGTCTTCACGAAGAAGGTTTTAGTGACGCTTAAATACTGACTTCAAAATATATTTGTTGAATCTTTCCTGATTTAATTATGTAAACAAATACTATGCTCAGACTAACAAACAATGTACACTTAGCAAATGTGCAGTATAATGCAGCAGATAAACCTCAATTAGAGAGTGTACTATGTATTTTGTGTTAGATGTTCCAGCATGAAATTTTGCACAATGATTCTGCATATGGCGTGAGCGTATAATCCGGCTGTTACTTCCACGGGTGTTTGAGTCCTGTGCCCGGTAACACAAAGCACTCGTAACACTTACGTCAGACGTACACCATACATAATGTGTGGTGTACGTCTGACGTAAGCGTTACGAGTGCTTTGTGTTATTGTGCCCTAGTCTGCAGTTATAGGTGTATGATTAGTACCAGTCGATTGAACACCGATGCGCGCAATGCTATATAGCCGTTGTTAATGTATATAGAGAGAGGTACGGAAACGAAGATCGATCAGACACACGCCCCCACTCGCTAAAAACGACAAATATAAAACATAAGAAATTACAATCACACCACAAAACTTGGATCAGTCTATTCCTAGAATAATAATCTTTCTACCTATATCGTTTAATGGTATTCATTGAATAATTTTCACGTCACATTCCTTCAAAAGACGGGCATGGAGGCAACTTACTTTCTATCAAGTGTCTGAGACAAACACTTTCACATTTTGATCTTGGACTCTTTGATACAGATATATGACATAATAATGTATTTTACAAGGTCAGTAACGTGTAGCATACATGTTACATTTTCTTTATTTGCCCAATGTAGCAGATATGCTAAATTATTAAAAGTATATACAAATTTATGAAAATTAAGAAACCAACATGGAAATGTTCAATGTACACTAACACCTGTAAGCTGAATGAAGATAATACGTTTTTGAATCTATTTTGAGTACTTGGGCACTAGATGGTTAAAATAAATGAATGCGTCAAATATGCGGGCACGGCACAATACTACTTCATCCTTTCTGCACCGTCACTGTCTGGACCGGCTTGACAGAATGTAGCTTGTTCGTGACCGCAAGGTCCCAATCATATTGCTATGTCTAAAAGATATATATTGATTAATATGATATTTAAAATCACTAATGTGCAAGTCACAAAGAATATATTTATGAATGTCGTCAACTTAAACTGCTGTAAATAACGTTATTGTTATGGAGATTTTAGCTCGTTTTGTTTTACATCCTGGTCAACCAGCAGCTCGACTTCGCTAGATGTGATTTTTCATGTTACCTTTTGTGTCATTTCTAAATAATAAAATGCTGGGTTTAAAAACAAAACAAAATCCGAATGGCACGGTGGCAAATCAAGTAAGGCAGCGCGGCATTTTTTTTTGCCGTCGACACCGTAAGATTTTAGGGGCATAACAGCAAGTAAGTAGGGTACCAACGCTAGAGGCGGGTCTAGTGGGGCAGGGGTCCGCCCCCTCCCAAATTTGCGACAGTTATATATTTTATTATATATTAATTTTCTTCTCTTTTTTTACGAATCCCCTCCAAACATCCCCCAAAATTCCCTTGGCATTTCGCCTCCAGTCATTGCCCCCTCCCACCATGAATATTTCTGGATCCGCCACTGAACGGTAATTGCCGTCGGTTTCGTGGTGAAATTCAAACCCTGGCGACTTGTCGTTTCTTGGATTTTTCTTGTCTTGTCTTGTGAGTTTCGTCTGGACAAAACATGTATGCAATTTTATTCCATCTAGTACCACTGTGTCAAGTAGCCTTGTGTCTGACACATGCATGGGGTACCTGTCAAAGAAAGCACTAACATTTTGTGCGGAACTACTAGGGTAGTCATGGACGCTACCCGTTATCTCTGAAATGAGCAACTTAACCCCCTATTTTTTTCCGATTCACTTAATGGGTGAAGGGAGGTAGTATTAATATTCGCGGTGTACATGTCGATTGATACGCTGCAGGTAAGAGTTTTAGCCACATATGTTTCTGTTGTCGTCTATGGGATTTGATTTGGTGGCATACACCCTTAAGGGCAGCGTTTTAGAACTTTAATTGGATAGTGGATATAAGCATAGAAATTAATATATAATGAAATGAAATTGCTGCCATACGTTTTGAAAAGAGCGGGGCGTAGCCCAATGATAAAACGCTGTCTCTTTTTAGCCAGTGCACCACGAGTGGTTTATCAAAGCCAGTGGTCTGTGCTATCCTGTCTGTAAGATGATGCATATAATGTTACTAATGGAAATATGTAGCGGGTTTCCTCTCTAAGACTATAAATATGATCACCGGTTTCGTTACAAGAACAACCCAACGTCATGGCAACCGCCACGCCGTCATCCTCTGGGGAAACCCGGTTTTACTACAGCCTTATAGAATATCCATCTTAGCTTAAGAATACAGCTGTTTAATAAACTTTATATGTATGTTTTTTTACAGTTTGGTCTAAACAAGTCAAAGAAGTAAAGCAAAATATGTATTTTAACGACCCCACCAGATCATATTGATTAACTAATCATCGAAAACTGGATGTCAGATATTTGATCATTCTGACTTAGTCTTTAGAGATAACCCTTACATTTTTATGTGCACTTTCCATAGGCAGGACAGCACATACCACATCTTTTTAACGGAAAACAAACACAAACACCAATGCTACCAAAGTACCTCAAGAGAGTGCTCAACAAACTGAGCTAATATACACGCTAAGTAATCAACACTTCAGTGTGATTTCAAGTTTCGAAAACAAATAAGAAACAAACCCAAGTTTGGATATTTCCGTTTTCTAGGAAAGGTTTTCAAATTGTTATATATATACACATTCAGACTGAATACATTATTTTATTAACATGTCATTGACGTCATCTTCTGTTGAGATCTGAAGAGAGAAATAATAAATTACCATGAATATACATGACATTGTGTGTACACACATACACATATATACATACACACGCACATACTTGCACAACACAACACGCACTCACACGCACACACATGCATATACACATGCATATACATACATATATATATATATATATATATATATATATATATATATATATATATACAAACACACACACACACACATACTTACACACACATTAACACACACACACGTATATACACACACACACACACACACACATATATATATATATATATATATATATATATATATAATATATATATATATATATATATATATATATATACACACACACACACAAACGCAAACGCACGTATATAGTAATAACACAATACTCAATACCCAGGGGTTTTGGGGGTTTTATTTTTTATTTAGAAAATATGTAGAAAGGTAATAAGCTCAGACATTTACCCATGATGGGGCTGGAATTGAAGTGGTATCGGGGTACAGCCAAAGTCCAGTTTGTTTAGAACAACTTATATTAAAGCTCTGAACATTTCAAAGTTAAATTAAAGTTGTATCTAGGAAACGCACATTATTATAATATACATGAATCTACATAATAGGGAAGATGGGGTTTGGAGATACAGGTATTTGCAATGGGTGATATATCCTACCACCCTAATTTGATTAATGATTTCTTTTGTAATGTTATTGTAATAGTTCGATGAAAGTTTACAACCCGACGGTAAAAACACTAGCCATGTGCGTCGGGCTACTGTATTTTATAAGCCCTGCAGTAAATTTTACTCACCGTAAATTTTTCTACTTGCCTATTGGGGGCGCAAGTAATGCTCGGAGCTGTGTAAAGAAAGAAAACACCAAAAATAACATGCACAATTGCGGTTACACAAACGATTGTAGTAACCTGGCCTGGACTCCAGAAAGTAAAATAGGTTTGCTTATATTAAGTCATAGTACAGTCATAACGAGGAAGATATTTTGTTATTGGTAGATTTAGTGCTTAACATGCGCTAAATGATCATGGCCACGATGGTACTAAATATGACATCACAAGTTGCCACCATCCCAAAATAATATAAATAGTTGGGGAGGTTTATTTCAGAATATCATTAAGTGAAAAACAGAACTTAGGGTTTTAAAGAATTATATTAATTAACTACAAAGCTGATTTTTAAAAAAAGGGGGGGGGGGTAGGGTGATAAATAGAACAATACACTCATCACCGGTTATTATCAAGTTTATGTAGCTCGGAGCTTGTTTCAAAGGAACATTATTTTACTCGGGACATAAACTTGATAATAACCGGTAACTTGTTTACTACTCTCTCTTTATCGGCAAGAGTTATTTTAAAATCGCATGATATGATGTACCACGGCTTTTGGTATATACCAGTCGTGGGGCATTGGTTGTGGAATTTAAGAGTTTTAAATGTTTGAAAACCACAGAATCTACATTACACAGTTCACTGTCAGCGTAAATACACTACAACACTTGATGAGGTAGAAACGTTTTGGCTTTGTTTGGGCTTATTTTGTTTTGTTTTATTGTTTTGGGGGGGTTTTGAGGGTTTTTTTTTTTTTTTTTGTTCTATGATTGTGCCTAATTAATCCAATAATTTAAAATGTAATATTTTTTTAATGCACCACTATTAAATTTACTATAAGCTTACCTTAGTCGCATAAACTACATATTCTGCATAGTCAAGTTTTCCATCACCTGTTATTGAAAAAAACAAACACCCACAAACATGTTAAAAATGCAGTCTTACTGATCATCTGTAACTCATCATTTTGATTTAAGATATATTTATATTATTACACAAGTTCTATAGCACGTCTACGCAGGTTTACGCAGGATAAATATTTTTGTGGTTAGCATTTTCTGTAAACAACTAGACCATCGCGATGGTATGGTATGATATAGGGATTAACGTGCACATTCAGAGCAAGGGTTGGGGTGGAAGGGAGAAGGAACCGCCTGCACCGGTCGGTAACAGGCGAGGGGTTGGTTTTGGTGCTCTGGAATTTGGAATGTCCTGTAGGATTAATGCCAAAGGGAAAAAAGTGCGCAATTTGAATTAAGGAAATATGGAGCATTTTTTATCGGTCCGCTGAACTGGAAATGGGGAGATATATGTTTGGAACTTAGTTTGCCGAGAGTAGCTCGTTACTAGGACCTAGTTGGTGTTAAGATGTCTCCCTAGGTTGCCCATAGGGGCCCTTGTAAGGGTCTGATCTATTCAGATCATGGCATGACAGCCCAAACCATCGCGATGGTATGGTACGGTATGGTATAGGGATTCACGTGCACATTCAGAGCAAGCCGTTTTAGCGCACGCCTGTCATGGGCACAGGACAGGAAAGGGTTGGTGTGGGTGGGAGAAGGGACCGCCTGCACTGTCAGGTGCAAGAGAGCACCAGCAGCCTGACCGGGGTCGGTAGCAGGCGGAGAGTTGGGTTTGGTACTATAGAATTTGAAATGTCCCGTAGGATTAATGCCAAAGGGAAAAAGTGCGCAATTTGAATAAAGGAAATCTCGCGCATTTGTTTTTTTTATCGGTCCGCCAATATTTGCGTTATGGCTTATATATATAGACTGGATGCTGCGCGTGCGTGCGGTCCGACTGTTGCGTCTGTTGTGTCTGCGGTTTGCGTTTTGGGCATATACACCATATACGACTATTACACTGCGGCAGGCGCTTTGCGGTTTTAGACGAACGCATCGCAAGCATCCCGTTAAGCAATCTGATTAAAATTAGCTCTACTATACTGGTCTCACCAGTAGATCTAACAGCATTGCATGGACTCAATTTAAATTTAAATATCGACCAATTACACTTCGCCTTTTATAGCGTTATTCGGGAGCATACAAATTCTAAAAATATCGGGCGAGACTATTTATGCAATAGGCGAACTTGTTGGTCTATTTCAACATTGAAAAAACAGGGGTAAAAGTGCAGTAATAAACGCTGGATTGTATACTAGTATAAACAGATTTTATGGCTATACCATCGTCTTGAGTGCGAGTGCGAATAATTTTAACATGCTCATATACCACTAGAGTTTCGAGCATGTCCGTCCCGGGGCCTGCTCTGGATAGCCAGGGACTTGCTCCGGGACTGAACAAAATTAAGGGGATAATTTTCAAATTTACATCCAAAAATTAAATAGTGGGCCTTTAAAATTTTGATATAATATAATTAATAAAGAAAATTCTACTCATTAAATTTGGTCGCTAGATTAGATCGGGCGGTCAAAAAGAAATTAGATAGATAGATATAACACGCCTGATTTGGGATGGGGGTTGAAAATGGACAGAATTTTGAAAATAGCAATTAGTAAAAGAAATTAATAGGATTAAAATTAGAAAGAAAAAGGTTACAAGCCAAACATAATTGAATTGACTGCTCGGCCGAATATTTATATAGTTTGGAGCATTTTAGAAGGACAGTCCAAAAATAAATAAGAGAAAGAAGAGAGGATCGGACTATTTAATAATATTTAAAAAAAAAAAAGTAATTTCGACATAAAATTTTGAATGAAGGTCTAAAAGTTTAAAGTCCGATCTTATGGTCCGGGCCGGGGGGGGGGGGGGGGCGTAAGTATGAGGTGGGCGGAATTTGGAATACGAATTTAGTAGTTAGGTCAAAGACCGAAGACCAAAATGTGATACAAAAATTTAAGTCCAAACAATAAAATTAGATTACTCGACCGAAAAGGTTTTAAGGTGATTTGAGCAATTTAGACGGGCTGCCAAAATAAACTGCGTCGGACTGTTTAGAAAAAAATAAAAAAAATAAAAAATTGAACTGCGGCCAAATTTTTAAAGTCCAACAAAGCCCTAAAAAAGTACATGGCGAGTTGATGGGATGATCGGCTGAGTAGTCTTCCGGAAGTATCAGCTTGATAATCCGATGGACGATTGGATTATCCATGTCTGATTTCAGCAAGCCTTGCCGGTACATCCCGTTCCGCTCCGACGTCAGGTAGTAGGTGCGACTTCCCTCGACGTACTGGAACTGGTACCGCCCTTGACCAGTTGGTGTTGGTCTCCAGCTCTTGGTGACGAAGGGGCCTGGCAGCTGAGAGGTCGCAGTGAACTCCCCCTTCACACAGTCGCGGTACCGTCCAGGAAGCTTGTTGCGTGCGATCTGCCAAGTCGTGGGCTGTGTGTCGGACAAGTCCTGGACCGACACCTTCCTCTTCTTGGCTTCACGCTCTGCAACCGCCGTCGCAACAACTCGTGGAGACGCCGGTGGATTGGTTGGTGCGGACGACACTTTTCCTGTTTCCATCGGCGTTGGTGCTGCAGGGGGAGGGGCCGCCACTGCCGGTTTAGCCGACAGCTTTGGCTCCCCCTTTGCCGCTCCTGGCGTCTGCTGCTTCCGAGTAGTGGGGGGCGGCGACGCAGAAGGGGCCGCCGCCAGCAGTTGAGCTGCCGGTTTTGGCTCCCCCTGAACCGCCCCTGCCGGTCTCGTCTTCTTCTGTGAAGCAGGAGGAACCGCCTCTGGCGGTTGAACCGCCCGGTTTGGTCCCCCCTGAGCTGCCGTGGGACGACGTCTCCTCCTACTTCGCGATCTCTTCTGTTTATTGTCACCATAATACAAGGTGACAATAGCCGTACTCCCATTGTGTTCAACACGATACCAGGCCAAGCGGCCAAGCTCGTGCAGCACAGCCCCATGGGTGGGGGGGGGGGGGGGGGGGGGGGGGGAGAGAAACTTTGACGTTTGAAATACACAACCGCATTCTGCGCTGTCTCGAGTAGGAATTTTTGTTATATGTTAATGTTTGCAACGATATCTCTTGACACGCGGGTGTCGGCTGACTCTGAAGCGTGACGTATATTCGCACTGAGCTCTTAAAAAGAATTTTATATAAAATTTTATATTGAAATTAGTTTCCGGCATACTTCGTAATTCACCCGAATCATTTCGTATACCCTCGGCATAATCCCGAATGTTTTCAAATTCTTTTCAAATCACTAGCATGATTTTGCAAGTAAGATTTTGATTGGTCGAATGAAAGGTCAACTGGACATGAACTCCAACCGGCTGCTGTTAGATCCACATGTAATAGTGGAGCTAATTTTAATTAGATTGCCCGTTAAGACACTCTCATTAAAACTAATGTATTTCAATTTCTATTAGCCGAACCGCACGCACGCGCTGCATCCAATCTATATGGGACTTTAGATTTTAAAAAACAAATCTGATTTATAACTACGTATCCATAATTAAATGATATATTAAAATAACTGTCACAAGTGGAGTATATATAAAATTAAAGGGTCACGGGAATAACCTATGATGTTCAAACAGTATTATAAAGTTCGTTTATGTCACGGTCACAATGACACAATGACACACTAAATTTAAAAACCTGAAATTATGGTAGGTCGTTAAATGTAGTTGGTAAATTAAGACTTAAAATAATCCAAGATTGCAGAGGTGTAAACGTTAAAATTTAAAAATATATATATACAATATATATATATATATATATATATATATATATATATATATATATATATATATATATATATATATATATCACTTTACAATGAATGTGACATCACAGTAGGGCGGATAACTCAAATATTGTGCATTTTTGGTTAAAAGCGTGAAACATTGCACATAATATATACCTTGACCCATTACAAACATTTTCAGGTGTGGACACTTCATATATGTTGACCGGCCTCGGTGGCGTCGTGGCAGGCTATCGGTCTACAGGCTGGTAGGTACTTAGTTCGGATCCCAGTCGAGGCATGGGATTTTTAATCCAGATACCGACTCCAAACCCTGAGTGAGTGCTCCGCAAGGCTCAATGGGTAGGTGTAAACCACTTGCACCGACCAGTGATCCATAACTGGTTCAACAAAGGCCATGGTTTGTGCTATCCTGCCTGTGGGAAGTGCAACTAAAAGATCCCTTGCTGCTAATCGGAAGAGTAGCCCATGTAGTGGCGACAGCGGGTTTCCTCTCAAAATCTGTGTGGTCCTTAACCATATGTCTGACGCCATATAACCGTAAATAAAATGTGTTGAGTGCGTCGTTAAATAAAACATTTCTTTCTTTCTTTCATATATGTTGTTGGGACATTTAGTACCTCCACTGCGAAGCGACCCGATCGTTTAAAGATACGGTGGTCATTCAGTATACGTACCGTTGGTGTCGAAATTTGTGATGAGAGCCTGTACGTCTGTCTGTCGGTCCAGGACATTGTCATGGTTCGAGTCCTCGAAGTTGAAGAGTTTGCCTGCAGTGGTCGCATCCAGGTGGGTTGATTTTATAAACTCCGCAAGGTCAATGCGCCCATCATCTGAAACCAAGAGATAAACAACGGCTATAGGCCTACATTGTTGAGGGATGGGTGTGTGGGCGTGAGGGTGGACTGTTGCTTCCAAAACAATATGTAAAATTTGATCTTTTTAAATTAAATATTTATGAATATGAAAATGTGTGCTCTTTTCAGTGAGAATCTTATGACCCTTGACCGCCTGATGAGAAATGAAGTGAAAACAACCGGCCTCGGTGGTGTCGTGGTTACGCCATCGGACATAAGGCTGGCAGGTACTGGGTTCGCAGCCCGGTACCGGCTCCCACCCAGAGCGAGTTTTAACTACTCAATGGGTAGGTGTAAGACCATCACACCCTCTTCTCTCTCACTAACAACTAACAACTAACCCACTGTCCTGGACAGACAGCCCAGATAGCTGAGGTGTGTGCCCAGGATGTTTGAATTGCAATACATGGGCGATAGATGTAATCCGTAAATGAATCGAACTGACATAATCCGCACGGTCTCACTTAAATACCGGGCAGTTAATAATCTAGTATAAAAGTTAATGTTTGTTTTGTTTGACGACACCACTAGAGCACATTGATGTATGTATCATCGAATATTGGATGTGTTTGGTATTTAACGGACACGAACGTATTATTCTACTTCTTACATATCCTCAAAAACCAGGTTTTAAGCAAATTTTAACATCTTCTTTTACTAAAAGTTATTTACAGCCCTTGCACGTGTAGCTGTCTTACGCGTCACAGACATTTGATTGCCAGGTTAACTATACGTCACAGTGTAATCGATTTCCATCGTGCTGTTTTTTATTGGACGTATGGCATTGGTGACCTGGTAATCACCTAGAAGCAGCCAGTCGTATGTCTTAAAATTGTTAACACACGTACATGTGTTAACAAGTATGTGTAAACATAAATAACACATGGTGTTCTCACCAACAGGTGTGTAAGAAATTGTAATCTGAAACTGCTGCTGATTCTGACGTAATAATCAATAGTTACGTTTGTTTGTAGATTGGGTATCAGCTGGGGAAAACAATAAAAACTCATGTATTATTCTTTATTTATCATTTGACAAAATAATGGTTATGTGCCGACTGATGACACACTTCAAACAAGAGGTCTTAGCCTGAGTATGTTGCCTAGGGCAACACTACTGGCGGAAAATAAATCTCAAAGCACATTAAGACGTAACCATTTGAGCCGGATCCTATAAAATAGACCATGAAAAAAACAGAAAAAGACAAGCAGGACAACTCTGCTGTTTTTCCCCTTGGGGTTCTCAGTCGCAGAGTCATCTCTGTCGTCCACCTAAGCGCTTAGACTTAAATAGTATCTGTATCACCATGTTGTTAACTTTTTAATAATGTTTCATGTTCGAAAGTGAAATAGAAATTACATCACCAACCTGTGACTTCTGTTATCCAGTTAACAGTCCGGTAAGAAACAACACAGAGAGAACAATACACTGTATTAATACTTAGCCTTTGAAACAATATTGTGGTGATATAACACAAACATTGCATGCTTTTTCTTTAAACAATTTCGGCAACTAAAATATTTTTGCATTATTAAAATTATAACTTACGTGTTTTTATTTTATCGGGGGAACAAACGGAAGTCTGACTTGGGATGGTCCCAGTAAAGTGACCTATGGGTGGGCCGACGGTAGCTGATTCTATTTTTAAAAAACTTACGGTTCAGGTCATAGATATCGTAGAATTTTTGGAAATTCTCCACCGTTATGAACCCATCTCCATTTCCGTCGATAGCAACGAACTCGAGAGACAGTCCACTGACGCGCTTAGCCATTTCCTGGTGGATCTGATGGAAATATACCGTAGCTCGTTCATTAATACATTCATTAGTTTTATAAACTAAATTATGTATACTAATATATATTGTATACAACTTGGTTATAATAAGTTTGTTTGCATAACGACACCACTAGAGCGCATTGATTTATTAATCATCTGTTATTGGATGTCAAACATAAATTGGTAATTTAGACATTTAGTCTTAGAGAGGAACCTCGCGACATTTTTCCATTAGTAGCAAGAGATTTATATGCAACATCCCATAGACAGTATAGCACATATCACGGCCTTTGATATGCCAGTCGTGGTGCACTGGCTCGAACGAGACGTAGCCCAGTGAGTCCACCGACGGGGGTCCTAGACCGGCCGCGCATCAGGAGAGCGCTTTGCCACTGGAATACGCCCCGCCTCTATATAGGGTAATATTATGTTGATAGCGAAAACAGGAATTCATAAAAACTATAGATGTGTATGTATTGTGCTTGGTGTGGTTCTTGGGGGTAGTGCCCTTGACTCTGCTTTGTGCAGAGATGCGATCTGGAATGCAGAAACTGTTTTGTTATTCACATATGCAAGATGGGGAATATATACTAGCGTAGCCATGCACTCCCTCCTTCCTCCACCCAATCAAACCTCTTTTTTTACGTTTACTGTCGCCCCATAACACGTCTCATAGCCATTATTGGTGCTCCTCCCCCCATATAATATAACATAAAATATACGCCAAATTGTAGCTTTAATTGAGGTGTTAACTAGCATAAGGGTAAATAACGGTGCTTGCGGTCACCAAAGGCTCAAGCACGGCTGTTTGGGGCAAATCATCCGTAAAAATCAACTCAAGTCACTAAGTTCGATAGTAGAAGAGATTTTAGCGCTATGATCACTTCGTAAAACAATGTTTTACTGTTATTATTTATTTATATTAGGCACCTAGTTGGTGTCAGCTGAATGCGACCTTACATAAACAATCCGTTCTTTCATAAATATTTACCTTTATAGCCTCGGCCACAAACTCGTGTTCACTCACTTGTCCATTGTCTACAAAGATATTATGACATATATACTAACTCCGATTATTGCCCACTATGACAAATGTTGTATACTCGTACATGTGTGTTTACAGGGAGGTTCGATTGTGATAGGTGTGGGCAGGAGTGTCATTTCGTTTTGGTGCCTGTTTCAAATGGGTGGGGTGGGGTGGAGGGGGTGGGTCAGATATTTCTCATGTAGATCGCTTGTTTGGCATTTTATGTATTGTTTAAATATATCGCTATATCGCTAGTACAAATGACAGTTAACATTTCCTGCGAAAGTCGATTATGGATTTTTATAATCGATCATTAAATCGGTAGAGCCCAGCCGATCAATTTTCGATTATAATCGATCGCCGGAACATCAGTACGTCAAGCTCAATTGACCCTAAAAGACAACAGTAATATAGACGATGGTCGTGGTGGTCAACTTACAGGCCCGTAGCCAGTGAGGGGGGGGGGGGTCGGGAGTCGGGGGGTCGGTCGACCCCCCCTTACCGGTGGCTTTTCTTTTTTTCAATATGCCCTCGGGCCCCCCCTAAGCAACTCGGGGGCTTCGCGCCCTCGTGTGAGACACGTCGTGCCTCACTATAAGCCTAAACGACACCCACCCACCCTCAAAATCCTGGCTACGGGCCTGACTTACGGTTGTGGTCGAACATGTGGAAGACGGCTCTGATGTCGATGTCTTTCGTCAGCTCGCCGTCATCGTTCATGTCGTAATACCTGAAGTAAAACTTCGCTATGTCGGGTGGCAAATGCATTAGCTTCGTGTAGGCGTCAAGGTTGACGGTACCGTTGACTATAAATAAATAAAACCCCACCAAAACTAGGCAGTTACTCTCAAAACACAAAACAATGACTATCTTAAAACGGACATAATAAAACAAGCATTCTGAGAGTACTGCTAACGAAATACATGTCCCCTACCGGGCTCAACAAATCTCCTAAGTTCAAGGGACATAACTTTGTGACAAATAGGTAAATCGCTACAACATGATAAAGATATACACAAAATGTCAGCTCGATATCTTGAGGCATTGTCAAAAATAAAAGTCCGAAGAACAAATGTTCATATCTCCTAACTTCAAGAGTCATAACTCTTTTAACAATGGGTACGTCGTCATGACAGTCAAACGTGATTTGTAATAGTACATGGTAAAGTTGTACACAAAACGTTAGTTCAAAACAACATAATGAAAAAACGTCCGGAAAACTACATATGGTTTAGACGGACGGACGGACGGACGGACTGACGGATGGACAAACAGACAGACAGAGAGACAGACGGAAAGACAGACAGACAGGACGCAGACGAAACCGTTAGGCGACTAATAAATGTACTTATAATAAAATATGAAAGTACCTCTGGCAAACCTAACGGGAAAAGGTTTCCTATTCAAGTACATGTATGTGTATAACGGAACTGAAGGAAAAATCAAATCGTTTTAAAAACATGTGTTAGTTATTCATAAATATTATGATAATATTTACAGTTACGCTAGATTTATACTTCATCGCCTACTCTTGTTGGCGAGTAGTTGACTCGCCCAGTTATTCTCTTCAAACCTTATCTTCATGTTTTCAGTGAATTCAGTGTGGTTTTAACACAGTTCATATTAAATTTTGATGAACGTTCGTTCAACGCTTTTTCGTTTAGCTAATACAAAAATAATTTTCAGTTTCGCATGAGTTTGGCAATTAAAGTATGAATAGACATTAATGGTGTATCCATACAAGTAACAAGTTTCAATCATTTGCAAACAATACAGCTGGTTTCAGACCTTTTTATTATTATATACTCTTCAAAAAAAGTAGGGGAACTCTAATAAGAATTTACAATTGCCAAAATTGTAAGGTACATTAGCTGTGGGGAATGGTTATATGATAATAGTGAATTAATTGGGCATACATTACAACCAGTTGTTCAGTATTACAGTAGGTTTTATGACCACCAAAGATCTTGAAGGACGATTGGGGTCAGAAGTGAAATGTGAAAGTTGACGGTTTTTTATCAGTAAATCACAAATTAAAACAATAAAAATTACTAATAACAAATGTATGATCAACAGAATGAAAAAGATTGACAGATATAATGTTCCACAGTGATTAATGGACTTTCCTGAAAATCGAGAATAACACCCCACACACGTGTACGGGGCAACTGTGTGATGCACGTGCAAACTATGGAATGTGTTTCGGTGTGTTGATAAACAGACCTGGACGCTCTTTACTAGGATGTCTGTGGTCAAAACGTATGTTCGATCTAATAGTTGATATTAACATTAATATTTCAGGCTCCCCATCTCTTTTTTTTGTTGAAGAGTATATAATCAGAATACCTGGGATCGTTTACGAACTGGGTTGAACAAGATAAAACATATTCAAGAAATTCAAAATCTATGGAGGTGAGAGAGCCAATCGATGCCAAGAGATTTGTGACATGCCAATACATACACACAAGATAGGGTTTATGGTAATACACATAATTTATCTTGTGAATAATAGTATTAGGTATATACCAAGCATCACTAAAACAGCCGCGTGTGCAGAGGGAAGGTTTCGGAGGTCGAAACCCCTCTTCCCTGCTAAAGCAAATTTTCATTTTTCTCAATATAGTTTTCGGAGGATGATAACTCAACACCCATATAAACTTTGATTGCAGTCTAAACCAACCCTGCTAAAATGTCTGTACACCCGTCTGTAGTGGATATTGAGATCTGATTCCAGATTATTTCAACTTACAGCCCTTGGTCAATCGATCAAAGTAGGCCAGGAAGTCGGAAAGTGGTAGATATCCTAGATGGCTTACGTCAAATAACTTGAACGTTTTGTGCAGTTCTTGAACGAGAATACTGAAACAGATTTTAAACAAAACATGTATGCATATGCTTGTAGCTTACAGATATTAAGTGCATATTAACGTGCGATTAGTCTCTCCTACCACCACCATACCCCCACCCCCACCACCCTATTCACTCTAGTTGAAAAACGAATTAATGTAACTGCCTAGTTCCTGTCTATTCATTTCCATCATTTACACCAACGCAGACTTCTAGTTAGGTGTTGAATCAAGGATGGATACCAAATGTTTTTGGGTGTTTTTTTTTAAAGGGTTAAAAGCTGATAAGATGTCTGTTATTTTGTTATAACGCGTATTATAACTTACTGGTGTTCCTGGCGTTCTTGTTGCGTTTCGGCGACAGCCATTGCAACCAACCCACTTATTAAAATTAAGATCTTCATGATGATGTCTTACTGCTGGAAGGGGAAATGTAGGTTTTATAAATATAGCATGAACAAGCGACATGTAAACAACATACCACAAAGAATGGGGTTTTTTTTGGAAAACAAATTTTACGAGTTTTATGGATTTAGCCGAGTGGTAGAGCTCTCGTCTGAGATGCCAAAGGTCAAGGATTCAGTCTTCCTCGATGGACCCATTTGGTTTTCTCGTTCCGCGATGTATCTATCAAAGTGTTTACTATTACCCTGGGCCATGTTCCACGAGGCGATCTTGGCGCTAAGATCACCTTAAGTGCATAAGGTAGTTATGCACTTAATGTGATCTTAGCGCTAAAGCCCCAGTTACACCGGGCCTGCGACCAGGTTACGACCTAGATAAGCACATGTCGCGGTTAGAGAGACATTGACTTGGACGTGGAGATGGACAGCGAAAGAAGTTGAAAGACAGGGAGAGTTGCTATATCGAAAACAACCGAGATGGAATTTCAAAAGAGAGATAGGAAACAGGAAATTGGGATTTTAAATATATATACTGCCCTGTCTGTTGGGACATGAATGTTAAAGATTACTGGCTTCACTGAGGGCAATCGACCCGACAACCCTTCACTTCTCTTGTAACTGCTGTGCCACGGAGCTGCAGCCTGCCTAGTTGAGTAATAAGACTGCCAAGGAAAACAATGCAAACTAAAATAGGGTGAGTGACGAAACTTGCTGTCGCCACACAGGCTTCTCCTATTGTAAAGCAGCAATGGGTAATATTTCATATATATACTTTCCTATAGACACGATGTCACATGTACGAATCGTAGGATCGGTCGTCCTCGGTGGTTTTGTCTTGATTTTAGTGATCGGGCCTAGCTCAGTCGGTAGAGGGCTTGCTTAAAATTATTTGATCACAGCATCGAATCTCTTCGGTGGACCCATTCTCTGTTTTTTTGTTTTTTTGTTTTTTTGTCTTTCTGTCTATTGCCCAAGACCCTAAATTCATACAAAAAACATTCCTTGGTTAAGATCTGACTAATTTAAAATTCTGAAGAAAAATAATATAGATAGATATTTTTAACTTACCCGTGACACGCTTGGCAAAATGTGAGGACAGACAAATGACTTTGCTGAATATATAGATTAATATACAGATAAAAGTGGCATGATTATCCAGTCATATGTACAGGTGTTTACTCTCATAGAACCAATGTTCGTCTTAGTTTGACATTAGGCGCTGTCCAGTATACTATTCGGGGGAAGGGGTGAGAAGTCTTAAGTCGTATACTGGAAGCGATGGTTTAGTTGTTACCGTTTTGGCTTTAACGCTGATAAATGCTGACTTGCCATCCCTTGACTCAGCGTGGGGGTACAGGGCCACCGATTTTTTTTAATTATTAACAATTCCAATTAACCTTTGACCTCTGTCTTGGATGGAGAGATCAGATAGCGGAGATGTTCGCATGGGCGTCGGAAGATGACACCAACAGAGGAGGGTAGAGGTCTATATATGAATTATACATACGTCTTTGACGGGTCGTATTATGGTATGGCGTTGTCCGTCTGTCCGAAAGTACGTACGTACGTACGTCCGTAAACGTTTCGTTTCCGGGGCATATCGTTCTTATTAATTCATATAGGATCATCAAAACACGTATGCATGTACACAACTTGGGATGGCGGCGTGTCGCGTGCCATAACTAGGTCACCATGACATACTTTTTACGCATTAAAGGAAATCCTTACACATGTCATGTCTTCCTTGTCAATTCATATAGGATCATCAAACTTTGCATTCACGTACAACTTGGGGATGGCAGTGTGTACCATAAAGAGGTCACCACGACCTACTTGTTATGCATTTCTGCATATTAATTATCAATTCGTAACACATTCAAATTATTTTCCGAGGTGTGGGACACTGCACCTTCCAACGCCTACGGTATGCCCACGACAGCATATTTGAATCTCAACTGGAAATCACAAACCTAACTTGAAATAAAAGTAAAAATGATCCATTTGGTTTCCTAACACATCGGTTTTCCTTTGTATATAATCTAATATTAGACTATCAACTGTCACGACGAACATGGCCAACTCGATGGTTGTGTTGTAATTTCCCCAACTCCCGACTTACGATGGGTGCGCTCAGATTAACAACTAATGGGTAGGAGTTGTATACGACGAGAATCGAGTAGTAAGAGTAATCAGACTAGCAACTGGACAGTTGTAGAAATCGTTAGATATGCGAGTTGGCAAACTCCGTCGTAACACTTGGTAGTCTGACATTAGCATTGCACCCACTGACGGTTCTGGCTCATCTTTTTGGGGCACACCCTGCGACTTTACAATACTGCAACAGACGGAATCAATCGTGTATTCAGCGGTATGAGTAAAGTAGGTCAGGATGACCTAATTATGTTATACAAATTGTTACTTTACGGGTTGGTGCATTTGCAGGGAATTATTTAAATACAAATGATGTTAGATCATTTTTGTTGTAATGGTTACCGCGAAACCCCTCTAAACTGGACATTCATGTCAACAAATACAAAAACCGGTTAAAGTGGTATCCGGTTTAGAAAGCTTCAGAGCCCCATTTCACTAAGTAATCTTAGCATTAAGATCACCTTAAGTACATAACTACCTTCTGCACTTAAGATGGTCGTAGCACTAAGATCCCTTCGTGGAACGGGGCCCTGGTATTTAAAAGGTGACCTTGAGAAACGTCCGGTTTTTAGCAAATTCCCGTTTTTAGAGGGTCCAGATTCGAAGGGTTTCACTGTAGTTGGTACCAAAAACCAACAACAACTGGCACCACCATCCCACCTCCGCTGCGTCAAATCGTTTTACGGAATAACCCTTATGACATACAACTATGTCATGCACCTATTTGACATCCTCAGACAAACTGATAACACAACCATAGTGCAGACAAAGGAATAGGTACCATATTCTCCGAGGCTGATAACAAACTGCATGTCAGATTACGTCTGGCAGGCTCGTTGTTTCACACACACACACACACACACACACACACACACACACAGAGAGAGAGAGAGAGAGAGAGAGAGAGAGAGAGAGAGAGAGGAGAGAGAGAGAGAGAGAGAGAGAGAGAGAGAGAGGCACATACATACATAGATGCATATAATATATATATATATATATATATATATATATATATATATATATATATATATATTACACAGATAGCAACAAGAAAAAAGTATTGCATCAAAAATCAATTCATATTGTCAGGAGTTGACTAGGAACATATAGGCGGCACATTCAACACCACAGACATTGCGAGATATACATTAAAGTGAACAGGTAATTCCTAGCCATAGCATCGATACTCTTTTGGACTCAGACTTTAGATTGTATTGTTTTGTATTGAAATTACACATTTCTGACATGCGTCGACTGTCACATGACGAGCGTTCACTTGTCGTTGGTATGTTGCAAATTGGCACGAGACAGGCCGCTGTGGCACAAACGCTGAACATGTCACAATCGGTGATAAGCAGATTATGGGCACGATACAGTCAGACACATAATGTGGACGACAGACGTCGCTCAGGTCGACCAAGAGCGACAACAGCTCAACAGGATCGTTTCATCTGTACGTCATCTTTAAGAAACCGTGCTTAAAGTGCCACTAAGATCAGAGATCAGCTTCACACAGCTACAGGTGTGAGAGTGAGTGGTCAGACGATTAGAAATCGGCTACACAGGTGACATTTGCATGCACGGCGCCCTCGTGTCATTCCACGTTTGACCAACCGTCACATTACTGAAAGACGTCGTTGGTGTCAGGAGCACCAGCACTGGGACACTCGGCGATGGAGTAATGTCATGTTTTCTGATGAATCCAAGTTCACACTGGACTTCCATGACAGACGCAGCTGAGTGTGGCGTCGACGTAATGAACGATTCCATGATGTAAACGTTAGACAGCATGACCGTTTTGGAGGTGGGTCCGTTATGGTTTGGGGTGGCATCACAGTTACGGGACGAACAGGTTTGCACATTGTCAATGGACGTCTCACTGGTCTGTACTACCGTGACAACATCATGGCAGCACACGTTGTGCCATTTGCACGTCACCATGGCCGTCATTTTCACTTTCAAGATGACAACGCCAGGGCACACAGAGCCAGAATTGTTACCAACTACCCCCAGGCACAAAACACCACCACTGTACTATGGCCAGCTCTCAGTCCTGACCTTTCCCCTATTGAGCATGTGTGAGACATGTTTGGTAGACGCTTACGTCAACGTCAACAGCCGCCGACAACTCGTCATGAACTTGGCGTTGCTTTGCAGGATGAGTGAAATAACCTGAACCAAGCCGACCTTGGATTATTGATAAGGAGTATGCCACGTCGAATTCTTGCCTGTCTCGCAAACAGAGGGGGATTTACACAATACTGACCGCAAAATATATACAAGAATGAACAATACATTAGCACATGACCGCAAACACACTGGATGTATAGACACTGGTATTCTAAACAGGAAAATGTATTTAAGAGGATGGATGGATGGATGGATGGATGGATGTTTAACGACACCCCAGCATGAAAAACAAATCGGTCATTGGGTATTTAAGAGGAAGTCTTAGAAGGAAACATCTACCGGCGTCGGTGGTGTCGTGGTTAAACCATGGGACATAAGGCTGGTAGTTACTGGGTTCGCTGCCCGGTACCGGCTCCCACCCAGATACAGTTTTAACGACTCAGTGGATAGGTGTAAGACCACTTTCTCACTAACAGACAGCCCAGATAGCTGAGGTGTGCACCTAGTACAGCGTGCTTGAGCCTTAATAGGATATAAGCAAGAAAATAAGTATAAATAAAATAAAATGGAATCATCTTACAATGGCTGCAAACTCGTGACAGTATCTTTAATAACTTCCATTTTTATTGGGGGAGGGGTGGGGTGGGGTGGGGTGTAGTGGCTTTATTTTGTAGCTGTATCACTCTAACTTCTCGTATTATATAGGTCGCGGTATGTAACAAAGAGTAAAATACAGTTATATATATATAAAAAGTGTTTATAAAATACACACTCTAGTGAAGGTCACACCTGTATGACTGTACGGAGTTCATACGTGCACGATCCATCAGCATCGTGTTCGTGTTACGTTATCACATGCCGTTATTAACGTATTACGTTGTTTTTCTCAAGAAGGAAGGACAAACACGTTTTACACTACTGCTGTTTGGTGTTTACATACACTTAAAGAGGAGGAGAGTGAGAGAGAGAGAGACAGACAGACAGACAGACAGACAGACAGAGAGAGACAGACGGACAGAATAATGAAGGAGGAATAGAGATAAATATAAAAAAAGATAGGAGATGAAGGTAAAGATAGCGAGAGACCAGTGAAAGAGACAGATATAAAGAGACAGAGGCAGACAGACAGACAGACAGACAGAGTGAGACAGGGAAAGAGTGAGAGAAGGGAGAGAGCGAATGAGGGAGATGGAGAAAGAGGGAGAGAAACAGACACACAGAGGTATAGGCAGACAGACAGACAAATAAAAAACCCAGCTTTAACACAGAACAAACGCGAAAAAAAGATGAGGTTAGGGAGAGAGAGAGAGAGAGAGAGAGAGAGAGAGAGAGAGAGAGAGAGAGAGAGAGAGAGAGAGAGAGAGAGAGGAATGACAGAGAAAGAGAACGTGAAAGAGAGATATGGGTGTGTTTTAAGTAATATAATTCCAAACGTTCAAAATAAATAAGAAAAAATAATCATCATATTTCATTTTTCTATTCTAAATATAAACTCTCAGATTGGACACATTCGATTAGAAGTAACTGACATCGTCCTCTGTTGATTCCTGAAAATATAGTTAAACGTAATAAAGTAGCATAATATGATACAATAAGTTAACGTGTGACATACAAGTGTCATACAAAATTAAATTTAATAAATATGTTTATTTTGTTTATAAGGCAAACTAAATATATAACCTCTCTCTCTCTCTCTCTCTCTCTCTCTCTCTCTCTCTCTCTCTCTCTCTCTCTCTCTCTCTCTCTCTCTCTCTCTCTCTCACTGTAATTTTATTCATAACCTTGTAATTTTTACACACCAATTGGAGAGAATGATCACTATGTAAGATATGCGATATCGCACGGTAGTATTCAACATAATATATAATGATATCTAATTCGCTGTTTCATGCTGAAGACATAGATGTCAGAGCTAAACAGTCCATTGAAATTAACACTACCGAAATCGGTTGCTACCTCTCAGTTAACTGTGTATGTGCAGGCGTTCTAAATATACTCTTCAAAAAAAGAAACGCAAAAGGGTACAAATGGGTTATAACTCCGATTTTATGTTTCCTACCGGTTCATGCTTTGTGAATATAAGGTCATTGCATGTCCCAAACACATTCCCACGGTTACATTCGATAAAACGCAGCTACTGTACAATAAAGTTCCAAAATGTGAATATTCGCAAAAACGCAGCCACGTGCAAACCATGTCACCACTGCACGTGCGTTGTCTGCACGTGCAACATGAACACCAACAGTATAAAAGTGCAGGGTGTTCGCTTGCCTGGCCTCTGTATCTGGCCGACAGTTGACAATCCAGGACATGCCACGTCTCAGTGAACCGCAGAGAAACAATGCCATCGGCCGACTAGACGCAGGCGAATCCAGAACGGCCGTTGCCAGGGCATTCCATGTGTCCCCAAGCACCATCTCCAGACTGTGGGACCGTTACCAGCAACATGGATCAACACGTGACCTCCCTAGATCCGGTCGACCACGGGTCACTACCCCCGGGCAGGACCGCTACATCCGGGTACGCCACCTTCGGGAACGATTGACTACTGCCACCTCCACAGCCGCAGCAATACCAGGTTTGCGCAGGATATCCGACCAGACCGTACGGAACCGCCTACGTGAGGTAGGAATTCGTGCCAGACGTCCAGTTCGAGGTGTCATCTTAACACCACAACACCGTCGACTCCGACTGCAGTGGTGCCAGATTCATCGACAATGGCCTCAACTGCGATGGAGACAGGTGTGGTTCAGTGACGAGTCCCGATTTCTGCTCCGACGTCATGATGGAAGATGTCGCGTGTATAGGCGTCGTGGTGAACGTTATGCGGCAAACTGCGTGCAGGAAGTGGACAGATTTGGCGGGGGTAGTGTCATGGTGTGGGCAGCCATCTCACACACTGGCAGAACTGACCTGGTCCACGTGCAGGGCAACCTGAATGCACAGGGCTACATTGACCAGATCCTCCGGCCACACATCGTTCCAGTTATGGCCAACGCCAACGCAGTGTTCCAACATGACAACGCCAGGCCTCACAGAGCACGTCTCACAACGGCTTTCCTACAGAACAACAACATTAATGTCCTTCCTTGGCCATCGATATCACCGGATTTGAACCCAATTGAGAATCTATGGGACGAGTTGGACCGACGCCTCCGACAGCGACAACCACAGCCCCAGACCCTGCCCGAGCTGGCAGCAGCCTTGCAGGCCGAGTGGGCCACCATCCCCCGGGACGTCATCCGTACTCTGGTTGCTTCAATGGGCAGGCGGTGCCAGGCAGTTGTCAACACACGCGGAGGCCACACCCGGTATTGACTGCAGATGACCTTGACCTTGGTGGTGTGTCCTATCACTTACTCACAATGGACTAGAGTGAATTGTGAACAATCCTGCAACATTTGGTAATTATCGGACTCACCATTCAATAATTAAATCAATTCTCCAAATGTTACGACAATGTGGTTTTGCGTTTCTTCTTTTGAAGAGTATACATTATAATTGCAAACAGCATTAAGAATGTGTTTTTGAGGACCGTAATAAACATAACACATTCCTGGGGTGTCGATAAACATTAATTAATTCATTTTAAACATAACACTACACCTGTAGTGCCTGTTATATAACCTTTATCTTACAACTTTTTAAAAACGTATCTAAAACGCGAAATCGCTAGATGAATACATTTCGAAACAATTTGTTGTAAAATAAATGATATCTAACGCGCACTCATATAAATTGCCCCTGCGCGTGCTGTAACCTCACCGTGGTGCAGGGGTGTAACATTTTCTTTGAGAATGGCCAATACAGCACAAAATTGAAGTTTTTAGTAAAATTCAGTATCCGTAACATTCTGTGATATTTGTGTTTTTGCACAGTTCTTTACACTGTTCTTTACACTGTTTTTGTTTAAACCTTGAATTTTTATATTGATGTTGATCATCACTTTATTTATTTGCATTACCATAGTTTGACACCCAATAGCCGATGTATTTTTCGTGCTGGGGTGTCGTTAAACATTCATTCCTTCATTCATTCATTCGTTCGTTCGTTCGTTCGTTCGTTCGTTCATTCATTCATTCATTCATTCATTCATTCATTCATTCATATAAATTGTTTTCTGTAATCTATAAAGTTTGTATTGTTTAACCACACCACTAGAGCACATTGATTTATTAATCATCGGTTATTGGATTTCAAACATTTGATAATTTTTAACATATAGTCTCAGAGAGGAAACCCGCTACATTTTCTATTAGTAGCAAGGAATCTTTTATATTTACAATCCTAGACAGGATAGCACATACCAAATACTTTGACATCAGCTGGAACGAGAAATACCTTAACATATAGACCAGTGTTTATCTGACCCTATTCTGCGTCACTGTCAGATTTTAAAAGTACTACTAGAGACCAGAGCAATGGCGGATCCAGAATATCCATGGGGGGGGGGGGGGGGCAACGACATGAGGCGAAATGCTATGGGAACTTTGGGGGAGGTTTGGAGGGGGATCGTAAAAAAATTAAAATTAATATATAATAAAATATATAACTGCTGCAAACTTAGGGACCCCCCTACATCCGCCTCTGCAGAGAACACTCATTTGTTTTTAATACATTGGACATTTTACTCACCTTGATATCGTTTACTTGCCAACAGGTGTCACAAATAATGCTCTAAGCTGTATAGAAAACAAATACAATTTAATATACATTTTATATGCAGTTATCACGATTGCCATGCCCCTTAATGAAGATTTACAGCCGTCTAACAAACCAACTACAGGATAGTCGTAAATTGTAAGGATTGTTTCAAAATACTTTTTAAATAAGGCTCTGATTACTAAACTGTTCGATGTTCTCTTTGGTCTCGGAAATCTACGAGTATCATAGCTAATAGTTGATATCCAGACCGATAATTTTTCATAATACACGAGTTATCTCCCATATGTTCGTGAAGGTAATAAATGACGAATACACCGGCATCGGTGCTGTCGTGTTTTAGCCATCGGACATAAGGCCACCTGGCTGGTAGATACAGGGTTCGCAGCTCGGTATCGGCTCCCACCCAGAGCGAGTTTTAACGACTCTTTGTGTAGGTGTAAGACCACTACACCCTCTTCTCTCTCACTAACTACTAACAACTAACCCACAAAAGCAGCTAATTCGTGTCGGACGGTGGTGTCGTGGTTAAGCCATAATGCTGGTAGGTACAAGGTTCGCAGCCCGGTACCGGATCCCACCCAGAGCGAGTTTTAACAACTCAATCATGGGTAGATTAAGATCATTACACCCTCTTCTCTCTCACTAACTACTAACAACTAACCCAAGTGTCCTGGACAGACTGCCCAGATAGCTAAGGTGTGTGTCCAGGATAACGTGCTTGAACCTTAATTGGATATAAGCACGGAAATAAGTTGACATGAAATGAAATAACGAACAAACAAAAAATTAAGGTCAAGTGTTCCTTCCAACGCCTGTATGAATGGATGCGTCGGAAGATGACAGTAACTTGGGGGTGGCGGGGGGAGCTATTATATATTAATTTGAGATTAACTCATGGCGCAAAATAAATAAAACTAATCACTTTTTCTTTCAATGAACCGTTCCAGAATGGGTCAAAATAACTTCAAGAAATTTGCGTGATCCTTTTACTTTTTGACTTGATCCCACGGGACATTCAAAATTCTATAACACCGCCAATACCACCTCTCGTTACCGACCCCAGTCGGGCTGCTGGTGCTGTCTTGCATTTGCCAGCGCGGACGTTCCCCATCTTCCACCCACACCAACCCTTTTTCCGTCCTGGACGTAGGAGCAGGCTTATATTAGATGGACACCTGCGCCCATTACAGGCGTGCGCTACAACAGCTTGTTGTGAATGTGCACGTTAAAGGGACATACCCTAGTTTCAGCCTGTGAAAACTAACACTAAGTTTAGTTAATCTACAAACCTGTAACACATTTGGATAAAGTTACAATAGAGTGAAACATGAGTCTGTGTCTTTGAAATGGTGAAATACCCTCTTAAAAATAGACTAAAACTCGACTCCATAACTGTTACCTCTCAGACGCACGTGCGTTTTTAAAAATATGAGAAATGCATTTTGTGATATTAAAAACACCAAGAAGACCAAAACAATTCGAATGTACGAAAATGGATAATCTAACTAATAAAATCTAAGTAAAGTATGATTACAGTTATCAAAAACGGTTCTAATAGACAACAATATGCCTTAGTGTTTAAAAACTAGGGTATGTCCCTTTAAACCCTATGACATGACTGGTGGGGACAATGTATTATTTTCAAATTAGGAGCGAACTGTCGATAAACAGAAAATGATATTCTAAATAATAGGCCTACATTGTTTTCTAGATGTAACTATAGTTGTTAAACATTATTAATGGTTTGGAAATATGTTACAACGGTGAAAAACTCAGGATAGTTCCTTTAATACTTTTCAGCTATGGTTTCCTTGACTTTCAAAAATATAATAATACAAATAAAATCTATCCCTATCACTTCTTTTTTTCAAAATCACTGAGCAACCTTTTTTTATCTTTTTAAAAAAAACCCGCTAATTTTCTTGATCAATTTGTTTTACAGTAAAACTTACATTATTTCCATAAGCCGTGTATTCCTGATAGTTTAGTTTTCCATCACCTGTCACAAAAGTGAAGATACAGTAACTATTCAAAACGTATTACATGTGTATGTCAAACCCAGCAGTCGTCGTTATTTAATATAGGAATCAATAAACTTTGGCATTCAGTTCAAGACGAAGTAATCATCTAAGTTTGGAAATTGGCCACCCATTTAACATTGCACAGCCTAACAATCAGCTCTGATTCCAAACAAAAGAAAAGAAAAGAAATCTGGAATTTTGTTTTCTGTGGAATTAATTAAATAATTTTTTATTATAATTTTTTTTAATATTTCAGGTAGCCATTTTTAAAAATGGTTGCCAGATATTCACGATGGCGGATAAAAAGTAAAAATTAAAACATCAATTTTTGTACTATTTAGCATTCGAATTACACTGAAAAAATAATTTTAATTATGTTTTTAAAAATCTATATAAAATTTTCACAAAATTACACAGCATCATGCACTATCAGCTCGCATTCCAACAACATAAAATAAAATAAAGAAAAGTGAAAATTTGTTTTCTATGGAATTAATCTGGGTACACTAAGTACCGTTTTTGTCGTAGTGGGTGATGAGAGCCAGGAGATCAATCTGCTTGTCAATGACGTTGTTGTGGTCCGAGTCACCGAAGTGGAAGATTTTGCTAGCTGTTGCTCTGTCCAGATGTGACGACTTAATAAACTCTTGGAGGTCTATTTGGCCATCGTCTGAAACCATACAGTAAAAGTCTGCTTTCCATACAGTCTGTAACTGACGCCGATCGGTTTTTATTGTATCCAGTCGCAGACGATCTGCGTCACATCTGTTAGACACACAGACTGTCTGCGACTGGTTACCATAAAACATAGCCTTAGTCTGCGTTGATCTGCGTCGGGTAACGACATCTTACATGTATGGAAACCAAAATTAACCTACAGGTGGTTGTGCAAAGTACAAACACAGTTCGCATGTTTTCGGTATCAACTGGTTTGTTCAAATGTACAGATGTAATTCATAAATCTCGATGCTATGTTTAAACACCTAAACAGGTTATCAAAGGTAACTGATACCATAGGTGTTACATATTATTACATATTATATTAATAAATAAATAAGGTCGTTCGCCAAACAGTTATACAATAAGATGAAGACAAATTTTTATCTTTTCTGCAAGCGTATTCAACTGATCTTTTACAAAGGCGGCAGTTAAGGAAATTCAAATCACGAAAAGCTGGGCGCTACGCGTTGTCGGTGTCACTAAAACTACATTTGAATGTGACCCGTGACGTGTTGAGGATGGTGAGCGCGCGAACCAATTAAACTGGTACCATTGGATTTTATCCTAACACTTTCATTTATCGTCAGACGCAAATACCAGTCTCGCCCTCAAAACATGCCTCTAGATTGCAAATAGTTGATCGAAAAATGACACTTTTTTTTTTGGAGGGGGGGGGGGGGGGGGGGGGGGGGGGGCGGAGTATAAGTTGGTGATCTATTATAAATACTTCGATATTAAAGAATAGTTTGTTTGTTTTTGTTTAACGACACCATTAATTAATAATCGACTATTGGATTAAAATATAGGACCCCAAGCAGTTACCCTTTTTTTCCATCGGTCACCATTGATTGGCACCATTCTAGCTGCGTCTATGCTAAGCGCGAATCCATGGGGGTCAAGACCCTCTCGAATCCCACCCTGCTCTCCCCCACGAACAAATGTTTTTTTTTTTTTTCAACCAATTTTAATGTGCATTCACCACTAATACACAACTTCCATTGAAGTAGTTACATGTAGATTCCCCTGCCAAACAAAAACCTGGATCCACGCCTGTATGACACACACTTACGGTTCAGGTCGTAGCTGTCATAGAACTTTTGGAAATCCGTCAGAGTTATGAAACCATCGCCGTTACCGTCGATACCAATAAACTCCAGAGACGTTGGACTGACGTGTTTAGCCATTTGCTGGTGAATCTAGATATTACAAATAATTTATTTAACAACAAATTTGACAAGAAACGTACATATTGCTTTTAGAAATAACTAAACTGGAATTAGTAATTAAATTACTTTTTTCACCTAACTAGGTCTTTTTCATGTGAAACAAATATATTTTGTATAAATCGGCTTCGGCGGTGTGGTGGTTAATCCATCGGTATTGGGTTCGCATCCTGGTACCAGCTCCTAACAAGAGCAATTGGTAGATGCAAGGTCACTTCTCTATCATTGTCCGTTAACTATTACCCACAAACCTAATGTCCTGCAAAGACAGCCGGGGAGTGTGCCCAGTAGTGTTGGGAATCGGTTGGAATTTCGACATCGATCATCGGTTACAATCGGTTTGCACCAACCGATTAAGTTTCGATTACACAATCGTTTAAATTACATAAACGTAAGCACATATTGTCGTGTTCAGCGGGATTGTCCCTGCAAACTGCTAATTTTACCTTTAATAACCAAACAAACCTGTTCTATATGTACACATGGAAATAAAACCCAACCCCAATATATTTACATCAATTCCATCAACAGGAGAAACAACTACAGTTAACAGTTTCTCACACAATCGATTATGAATGTTTATAATCGATAATCACATCGGTAGAGCCAAACCGAACAATTTTCGATTATAATTGGATATAAATCAAACGAAATCCAATTTCTTTCATAAATATTTACCTTGATAGCCTCAGCCACAAACTCGTGTTCACTCACTTGTCCATTGTCTACAAAGACAAATGAAATAATATTCATAACGTGGAATAAAATCTTTATTACATGTATAATATTATTCACAGTATTACACACACACACACACATACACACGCACACACACACACACACAAACACACACACACATACACATACACACACATACACATACACACACATACACACATACACACAAACACATACACACACATACACACACACACATACATACATACATACACACACACATACACACACTTACACATACACAGAGACACACACATACACACATACACACACACATACATACATACATACACACACATACACATACACATACACAGAGACACACACATACACACACATACATACACATACACACACACACATACACATACACACACACACACATACACAGAGACACACACATACATACACATACACATACACAGAGATACACACATACTCACACATACATATACATACACACACATACACACACATATACATACACACACATATACACACATACTCACACATACACACACACATACACATACATATATACACACACATACACACATATACACACACATACACATACACGCACACATACACATACATACATACACACACATACACACACACACACACATACATACACACATACACATACATACACACACACATACACATACACACATACACATACACACACACATACACACATACACAGAGACACACACATACACACACATACACACATACACACACACATACACACACACACACACATACACACACACACACAATGACACGAATCCATCATAAAATAGTGTGTGTATGCCTTACTTCAAGTTGTATAGATCTAGCAATAGCTATTCTTCTAGACGTAGAAAAGATATCACCGTTTTAGTTGGGTTTTTTACACTGGAGCCTTTTAACTCGAACCACAGGAAAGGGATGACTAAACTTGCGGGAATTAGAAATTAAAACACTTCTGAAAATTTCGACGATTAACACGAACCGCTCAGTTTTACTCCTGACCTAACAGGCAAATCTGGAGGGGGAAGGGGGTGTCAATCTCTAATGGGGGCACAAGCTATATTTTTATTTTTGTTTATAAAGAGTAGGACAAAAAAAATTAAATTTAGTTCTCGCGAATGGGGGGGGGGGGGGGGGTCTACAGTCTCATCCTAACACCCACCCCCCGGTTCCTATGGGCATGCCTAACACGGCCTATTACTAAACCATATACTTCTCTTAGTTTACTTGTGTGCCCAGAAAAGCGTATTTTAACCTTAGATTAAATTATAGAAACGTCGTGGTGGTCGTCAACTTACGGTTGACCGGCCTCGGTGGCGTCGTGGCAGGCCATCGGTCTATAAGCTGGTAGGTACTGGGTTCGGATCCCAGTCGAGGCATGGGATTTTTAATCCAGATACCGACTCCAAACTCTGAGTGAGTGCTCCGCAAGGCTCAATGGGTAGGTGTAAACCACTTGCACCGACCAGTGATCCATAACTGGTTCAACAAAGGCCATGGTTTGTGCTATCCTGCCTGTGGGAAGCGCAAATAAAAGATCCCTTGCTGCTAATCGGAAGAGTAGCCCATGTAGTGGCGACAGCGGGTTTCTTCTCAAAATCTGTGTGGTCCTTAACCATATGTCTGACGCCATATAACCGTAAATAAAATGTGTTGAGTGCGTCGTTAAATAAAACATTTCTTTCTTTCAACTTACGGTTGTGGTCGAACATGTGGAAGACGGCTCTGATGTCGATGTCTTTCGTCAGCTCGCCGTCATCGTTCATGTCGTAATACCTGAAGTAAAACTTCGCTATGTCGGGCGGCAAATGTATTAGCCTCGTGTAGGCGTCAAGGTTGACGGTGCCGTTGACTATAAAAATAAAGAATATGACACAAAATTACACTTACTCGTAGGACACTTACTGTCTCTGTCTCTATGTCTCTATCTCTCTCTCTCTCTCTCTCTCTCTCTCTCTGTCTGTGTCTCTCTCTCTCTCTCTCTCTCTCTCTCTCTCTCTCTCTCTCTCTCTCTCTCTCTCTCTCTCTCTCTCTCTCTCTCTCTCTCTTATCTGGGGAACGATGTAGCCCAGTTGTAAAGCGCTCGCTTGATGCGCGGTCGGTCTAAGATCGATGCCCGTCTGTGGACCAATTGGGATGGTGCATATAAAAGATCCCTTGCTACTAATGAAAAATGTAGCAGGTTTTAACTCAAAGACTATATATCAGAATTACCAAAACATGTTTGACAGCCAATAGTCAATAATTAATAAATCAATGTGCTCTAGTGGTGCCGGTAAACAAAACAAACGTTTAACTATCTCTCTCTCTCTCTCTCTCTCTCTCTCTCTCTCTCTCTCTCTCTCTCTCTCTCTCTCTCTCTCTCTCTCTCTCTCTCTCTCTCTCACATAATAATAACAATGTTTAAAAACTGAAATCAGATTTTAAAAGTTTTAAATATTTCATTCGTAGATTGCGTTAACTTACAGCCTTTGGTCAGTTTATCGTAGTAAGCCATGAAGTCAGACACTGAAAGATGTCCTACGTGATTCACGTCAAACAGCCGGAAAGTGTTGTGGAGTTCTTGGACGAGTATACTGAAATATTAAGTTATAAACAACACGTGGGCACGGGAAAGATGGAAATTACTTTAGATGTCTTCAAAAACACCAGGGCCCAAGTTCACAAAACATCGTAAGCCTTATCTTGCACGTATATGTAAATTTACGACTAAACCACATTTTTTATTACTATTATTAACGTACAACAAATATAGTTTGAAGTACACATATTTCATTTTCTTTTGTCCTTAAAATGCCTCATCTCCCATAATGATATAATTATCTGCGTGAAATAGATACCAAGCACATGTAAAGATATGACCGGTATGCAATTACGATGTTTTGTGAAATTGGATCCAGGGCCCCGTTCCACGAAGCGATCTTAGCGCTAAGATTACCGTAAGCGCATAGCTACCCTCTGCACTTAAGATGATCTTAGGACTAAGATCGCTTCGTGGAAAGGGGCCCAGGCCCATAGCAATTTGAGGTGTAAAACATTTAGGGCCGAATTTACAAAGCCTGTTGTAGACTTTAGACACACGTGTTTAGTAGTTACATATTTTACTATGCTTAAACACCTGCGTTTAAGAAAAACAGGCTTCGTAAATTCGGCTCTTACTTTTGGGGGTTCTACTATATACATGTAGGGCCTATATAAACCAAAACCTGTGTGTACCTCCAACCGTTGTGCCGTGTGCTCCCACTTCACATACATATAATTGTTCAGGGAGGTATCCCAGTGGTAAAGCGTTCGCCTGATGCACAGTGGGTCTGGGAACGACCCCCGTCGATGGCCCATTGGGATATCGTTCCAGCCAGTGCATCACAATTTCAAAGGCCGTGGTACATGTATCTGCTATCCTGTCTGTGGCATGGTGTATAGGCCTATAAAAGACTTCTTGCTACTAATAGAAAAATGTAGCGGGTTTCCTCTCTAAGACTATATGTAAAAATTACCAAATGTTTGACATCCAATAGCGGATGATTAATAAATCAATGTGCTCTAGTGGTGTCGTTAAACAAAACAAACTTTAGCATATGGTTCCACGGACCTGAGGACCACTGAAATATGAAAAGAAACAGTAACTTTGATAACAAAGATAAGAAAATGATAGCTGCTTTACGATATCTGTCCTTGGCACAGTGTTTTAATTTAGTGAGTAGGTGTGTATTATACTGTAAAATGTAACATCAAGATACTACCAAACTTGTAACTGTAGGAAAGAGTGGCAGTGAAACAAAAAGTAATCACAGTTTAAGCAATATAGGAGTCATTCTGGATTTTTGTTTGTGGGTTATTTTAGTTGGTTTTTGTTTTGGGTTGTGAGATGTTGGTTTTTTTTTTTTTTTTGGGGGGGGGGGGGGGGGTTGGGTTTTGTTTAGGGGGGTTGGGTGTGTGTGTGTGTGTGTGTGTGTGTGTGTGTGTGTGTGTTTTGTTTGGGGTTTGTTTGTGTGTCTGTTGTTTTTAGGGGGGTTGGGGTTTGATTTTATTTTCTTTTTAGCAACTTCAAACAAGAATCATAAGATCATTCATATGGATTTTGTTTTTATTTCATAAACAAAACAGTACATGACATAGCATTTGGTATACCAGTCGTGGAGCACAGACAGAATCCTTGAGTGATTGGTTCTTACCACCCAGCCGTGCTCTTTTATACCAATATACATCCTAAAGTTATACATATTACTTTAGACTAAAGTTATGTTTTAGTAATTTGGTAAATATTCTTAATTTTGTTTTCAAATTGTGACTTTCAAAGTGACATCAAACACTGGATTTAACTGCTGTATCGTCTGTCAGTGTAAGTAACAGGAGATTTTCAATACAAAATGAAATACGTAACTGTCACGCCATTGAATGTAACTTGGGGGTTAAGGTATACTGCAGTAATGCCAAATGCAAATTGTTATATACTTTTTTGATTTTGTGTCCCGATCTATCTGTGTGTGTATATATATATATATATATATATATAAACAGGTGCGGATCCATGGGGGTGTCACAGGGGTCCCGTGACCCCTCCTTTGGAAACAATTAAGGGTCACATGCCTATGACCCCTAAATATGTTTTATTACATTAGTCTAGACTCAACAAATTGAACAAGTACCTAAATTAGGAATCCCATTAACGTTTTCCTAAATCTACTCTTTTTTCTTGGTATAACAAATTATAGTCATTCTGTAGGTGAAACAAACTGTTTGACGGTTTTATAGTGAAGAAGAATACATTTTTAAAAGTGATGTATAACGAATGCAGACAAATGCTGTCGACAGTAAGAAAATTAATGTTGATAGTCTATTCTAAGCGATTAAATTATACATATACATCTCGAGATTACAGCTTTAAGATACATTCAGTAAAGCGACAGTCTCAAAGTCGCATAATAACCAAATTACCAATGTTTCATGTGACGTGTAAAGATTATATCTTGAATTACATGCCTCCCCCCACCTTAAAATAACAATTAAAAAATAATAATAAAACAAACAAACAAAAACATCGTTGTAGCCACGATTTTATATTGAGGGGCATCCACATTTTGGCAACCACATTGTCTATGAGTCATGCTATGTGGCGACAGGAAAATATATAACGTGGTAGGGGAAACAAAAAATAGTGTGAAACAGAGATGGGGAGGGGGTTGCCTGCATGGCCCCCTTCTAGCTAGGCCAGTGAACAAAAATACATTCAAACAATTTCATTTACATTGTTTTTTAAATTTGTATTACTGAAACACCCAATAATGATGACCGAGAGGTTAATATGTGGATCCTGCATTTTGAATTTGACAGAAACACAAAACAAAACAAAACCTGGTTGTTATTTTAAGGCATGAATACGTTTTATGTACTTTATATTATTTGCATAATCAATCCTAACCTTGATTGACAATGGATTATTACTGTAGGCTGAGCTGCGCTATCTTTAATTGCTGTAAGGCGCCGATCAAAAGGAAGGGTGCTGGGGTGTGCTTTTCAACATTTTCCGTTAAGTTACGAAACTGGCCGGAAACGTTGCCATAAAAACGTTAACGTGACGTCAACAATGCTTTGACATTTTAATATGATTGTTGATGTCAAACCGACACTACGTACATTCTTCTGACTATTGTTTTAACTTCAGAAATGTGCGAACAGAATCGCTGTTTGTCATTTAATAATCATATTTATATTAAATGTGTATAAATGTAAAAAATATATAATTGATATGCATGGATCTAATACTACCTAATGACGATGATACTGTGCTGTTCTGTTGCAATATTTTCTACAAGTGTCGAGTTGATATATCAACAGAGGTAAGTGTTTATTTGCTTGTTTAAATCAGGACCGTTGAAGTGCGTTGGAGTGCGTAGGCACTGGCGTAGCGAGGGTTTTATTTTGAGGGGCCACCCACATTGTTTGCGCGTGTAAGGGGGGGGGGGGGGTGACTGCGGAGGGTCACGGCCCCCATGCTTTACCCTGGCTACGCCAATGCATATTAATAAGACTGTACAAGAAATGTTTGCGAGGTTAATTCAGTTCAGTCCAATTCAGTTTGTTGCATTAATTTAACCGTAAACAAACTGTCCCCCTGTAAAATTTGATGAGCCGTGAAAAATCAGATTAACAGATAAACATAGTGCATTTATTGGTTTGAGCGGGAGATCATGTGTACAGCATTAGGCAGCTTGATATTTCTGTGGACGATTACCATATAGATAATACATGTATATGTTGCTAACATTGTTAGTGTACTGCTGAATACTGTTAGTAAGGTGCCCCTTTTAAGCATTAAACCTGCTCCCTAGAAAGGTCCTGCTTCCGCCCCTGCCTGTTATAACAATATAATTGCAATATTACTATCACCCATCCTTCCCTACACGCCAGCTTCGCAACCTGCTATTACCCCTGTTCGATTTGATACTGGATCCGCCACTGTTTATATTATATTATTCATGTGTGTGTGTGTGTGTGTGTGTGTGTGTGTGTGTGTGTGTGTGTGTGTGTGATTTTTTTTATTACAGTATTATTATTACAACTTACTGTTGCTGTTGTTGTTGTTGCGTTTCGCCAACCGTGATCGCAACCAACCCACTAATTAGAATCAAGATGTTCATGTTTTTGTGCGCTTATTTCTGAAATCAAACAGATTTTAAAAATATAATGTGCATAAGAGACGGTAGGTTACCCCCCCCAAAAAAAAAAAAAAAAAAAAAAAATTAATTGTTTTTTTTTTTAAATTAATAATAAATAAATAAACATAAAAACAAACTTAATAATAATAATAATAATTTGTAAGAAATACCATAAAAAGAATTGCAAGTAGAAAAACAGGACGGAAAATAGACAAATGAAAGTAATTATACATTTCAACAAATAGTACCCTACCCTAATTTTTTTATATTATTATTTAATAGAGGTCAGGGCCCAATTTCACAAAACACTGTAATCCTAGTTTTGCACGTAAACGTAAATCTACGACTAAACCACAATTCGTATTACTATTATAGTTCAACAAAATTAATATAGTTAGAAATACACATATTTCATTTACTTTTGTCCTTAAAATAGGCTTTCTGCATTTCCCTTTTCTTCGTGGAATAGATGCAAAGCACTTGTAAATCTATGCCCGGTATAACTGCCAGTCGCAGACGTAAACTTACGACCTTTTATGAAATTGCCCCCGGAATTAAATAGATTTTAAATATAAGCTCAACGCCACCATTCGGTGACATAAAAGTACGAGATCATCAACAAAACATATAATAATAATTTTCAAGGGACTATCCTGAGTGTTTGGCCATTTTAAAACTCGTTTATTTTGCCAGAGAACATACCACTCGACCGCTACGCGATCGAGAGGTATAATATTCTTGCGCAAAATAAACTCGTGCAATAAATAGGAAGCGAAAACAATGTATGTGAAGTTCTGTATATGTATCTAAATAACGTTTTTTGTCTAAAATAATTTTGAATGTACAAATTTATTACTTTTTCATACGGCTAAACGAAATTTATCCAAATGTATTTATCCGTGTGTTTAATATTTAAAATATGTTAATGTAAGTGTTGTTTTTGTTAGGGTTTTTTAAAAAGGAAAAAACAAAACAAGCAGGAAACTTGTGTTTATTTTGTTGGAAGGAACAATCAGAAGTCTTGCTAGGCTGAAAACTTGAGATTGTTCCTTTAAGAGGTTTTCAGTACAGACTTTGCTTTTCATACTTATAAACTGCAGCCACTAAGGGGCGGGACGTAGCCCAGTGGTAAAGCGCTCGCCTGGTGCGCGGTCAGTCTAGGATCGATCCCCGCCGGTGGGTACATTGGGTTATTTCTTGTTCCAGTGCAACAGGACTGGTATATCAAAGGCCGTGGTATGTGCTATCATGTCTGTGGGGTGGTGCATATAAAAGATCCCTTGCTAATAATGTAAAACTGTAGCGGGTTTCCTCACTAGAAAGAAAGAAATGTTTTATTTAACGACACACTCAACACATTTTATTTACGGTTATATGGCGTCAGACATATGGTTAAGGACCACACAGATTTTGAGAGGAAACCCGCTGTCGCCACTTCATGGGCTACTCTTTCCGATTAGCAGCAAGGGATATTTTATTTGCGCTTCCCACAGGCAGGATAGCACAAACCATGGCCTTTGTTGAACCAGTTATGGATCACTGGTCGGTGCAAGTGGTTTACACCTACCCATTGAGCCTTGCGGAGCACTCACTCAGGGTTTGGAGTCGGTATCTGAATTAAAAATTCCATGCCTCGACTGGGATCCGAACCCAGTACCTACCAGCCTGTTGACCGATGGCCTAACCACGACGCCACCGAGGCCGGTACTGGTTTTCTCACTAAGACTAATTGTTAAAATTACCAAATGTTTGACATTATGATAAATAAATAAATAAATGTGTTGAAGATATGATACGTTAAGTTAAGTGTGGGTACAGTGCAGTCAATTATTAACACCATTTTGGGCATTAATAAATTATCTGCCCGATAGATTCGTATCACGTACTAGTCTCCACTATTTTTTTTTTTTTTTTGGTCAATAAGTTTGTTTTAGCAAAAACAAAAACAAAAAACAAAAAAAACCCAGAAAAAGAGATTTGGAAATAACAAATATGTTCTATTTTTATATGCGATTTGTAAAAACATTGATCTATGTATAGCAATACTCACCAGTAGTGAAGAAGTTCGTCTGCTCCGTGGAGTTTGAAATTATACATGTATTTCTGTGTGCATGCGTGCGTGCGTTCTTGCGAGCACTCGCGTGCGTGTGTGTTGGAATGTATGTATGTGTGAATTATACAGAAACCAACGACGAAAGCATGCTTTGGAAACGCCCAAACTTATCCTCATCAGGGAAATTTTAAAGAGGTTTTTTTTTTTGGAAGAACATTTGATGACTGATAACCTTCAGAAAGCAATACTCTAATGATATGAAAATGATGCGATGTTTTTTAAGTAAACGGCATAAAAAGCTGCAGACGCGTCAAGTTAATGCATGACAGCGCGCCAGATCACACGGCTCAAGAGACTGGAATGGTTCTGCAGTAAGTAAACGTGGCTTCAAATTGCGTCCTCGCTCCTCTTATACACCCGGGGCCTATTTCACAAAACACCGTAACTTTACGTCTGCGACTAGCAGTTAAACCGGTCATACGTTTACATGACATTGTGTTTGGCACCTATTTCACGCGGAAAATTACATCTTTATCGAAGATGGAGCATTTTAAGAACACAAGAAAATGAAATGTATGTACTTCAAACTGTATTAATTGTACTGTTAGTAGTAATAACACTTGTAGTTTAATCGTAGATTTACTTTTACCTGCACAACGTGGCTTACTGGACCCTGGCTAAGGTTAGTCGTTGAAACTAAAGTCAAAATGTCTTCAGAATTCCAGAAATCTAAACCCATAACGTGTCATACATAAGAAACAAATTGTACTCAAGTCTTTCAAAGAAGACATCATATATAGCTTCTGTTGAAGCTAGTTTGAAAGGTCCGAAGACAAAATATTCTATCACAATGGAAAAGACAAAATGCAGCAGCATTGAATCAAATGCATTAAATGATGATGGAACTTTTTACATGGCTCAAGTAAATGCCAAGTAAAGGTACTATACGTAGATAGGACTATCTTAATGCCCATCATAACCCAAGTGTATTAAGACCTTGACGGGTGGATATTTTGAACATACCTGTAAGAGTATGAAGACAGATGCAAGATAATTTTGGATAACAGATTTATATACAATAGATAAGGAATAAATACAGGTGTTTTCTCCCATCAAACCAAGGTCAGTTTTAGTTTCGTATTTGGTGCCGTCCAACACAAAAATCAGGAGGGTGAACCGATTACCCCACTTATTCATTTATCGTTAATACTAGCGTTTTTAAAAATACAGATATGCGTATTTGTAACCAAAAGCGTTTGTTTATTATTGAACGTGCATGTATGTAGGTATCTTGATTAGGGGTATAACGATATGATACTGTTACGATACGATACGTATCACGATATCCACCTTTCGATACAAATATCGCAATATAAAATATAAAATAATGTTGTATTAATGGTCTAGAAAATAAAACAAACATTCAAAACACATTTATATTCATTATATTTGTGAACACACTAAATTTGGATGAAACATTAATTATGTTTAACAGAGACTGTTAAAAATGTCATTCTCATTTATTTGTTTTAAAAGAAAAACCTTACTTACATCTTTCTCGTAATACTAACAGTGTAGTTTTTCCTTTTCTTATTTTCTAACGAATGTAAATGAAGGAAAAGAAGTCACAAGTTGGTGATGTAGTTTCTATGAAACATTGTTTACTAGTTAACAACATGGTAATACAGGTCTCCCGATAGTTGACATTGCGACTGAGAACCTCTCCCCTTGAGTTCCTTTCTTCATGTGTAGAATTTTTTTTATATAAGATACACGTTTGTTGACACATAGTGGTCTTACACCTACCCACTGAGTCGTTAAAACTCGATCTGGGTGAGAGCCAGTACCGGGCTGCGAACCCTGTACCTACCAGCCTTATGTCCGATAAATTAACCACGACGCCACAGATGCACGTTAAATATATAAATTACATTTGAATATAGTTGTAAATGTTACACTGTGACAATACTAATAAACGGGAAACTTAAAAAAGCGTCAGACGATTCATATTTGTGCAGACCAATGTTGTTGTTTTTTAACAAAAACGTGTAAACGAATCGTATCGTGGGCAGAAATATTGTAACATGTCGAGTGTTTCCATTAGTCATTACATCCCTAATGTTCATGTACAAAGGTGCATGTGTAAATATTATTTTCAAAGGAAGTAAATAAAGAGTGCTGCCCAGAACATAATTTACCCAAACAGACATATTAAATATATTTTGTGGTAACAATACTATACAAGTGACCGTTTTATATATCATTTATAACCTAGTTGTTTGATAAAGTATATAACGTTTAATACGTTTTTTAAACAACCAGTTGTAAGATATAAGTGGTATACGGGCAACGGGCAACTGTATTTACGTGCCCCTATCCACAGAGGTTCAGGCACGCCCACTACGGATTTAGCCTCTGACTTCGCCAGTGACTAACTCCGGAGCAGGGGGGGGGGGGGGGGGGGTAAGTTTGAGGTGGGCGGAATTTGGAAAAAAGCCATTTAGTAAGCGCGGACCAAATAGCAGACACTTCATAAACTTGAAGTAACACCGAGTGGGAGCCGTGTTCTGATTGGCTGAATTTCGATTCCTCGGTGAAGCCTGTTTTTTTACCTAAGTCTACAAAGAGTACTGCATACCAAAACATGTCTGGACTCTAATTTTTTAGCCAAAAATAGTTAAGACGAAAAGTTTTTAAGGTGATTTTGAGCAATTGAACGGGCGCCAAAATAAAATGCGTTAGACTACTTATAAAAAAATAAACATAAGAATTTAGAACTGCTTACAAAACATTTAAAGTCTAACTAGCCCAATAAAAGAGGTTACTCACGGAGGCAAAGGAGGTTGGTAGAGGGGATGTCGTCAAGGAGAGCTGATGAAGAGGGACGAATCCAGATGGTGGAGGGCTTGCCGGTATGTGGACTTGGCGATGTTCTCGATGATTGGACGGTAATCTTCCCCGGCAACGGTCTTGATGACACGGTGGATGGTCGGGTTGTCCATTTCATCGAGAAGAATCCCTTGGTGGAAAAGTCCCCTCCGGCGGACAGTAAGGCAGATCCCTCCCCCATCTTTCATAGTAATCCTCCGCACCGAAAACTCTCCTTCCGTTAGCGGCAGAGGTTCGTAGGTATTCGGACCAGGTTCACAAAGGAGCCGACGGACATCCCCGATGTTGATCTTGACCAGCCTTGAGTAGCGCGATGGTAGCTTGCCAGACTGTAGTGTCCAAGGCTGGCCGATGGTCGGATCATCTATCGGCGGTGAGGTTGGTGTAGGCGGTTGGGTCGGCGGACTTGGCTTGTCTGGTTGATCGCCTGGGGACACAACCGCCTTTCGTTTTCCAACGGCCACATGACGGGCCTGGGTTTCTACAGCGCCACTCTTCCTGGGTGGGGGTGGCATCGCTGGAAACCCGGAGGCTGAAGGCTTCGGAGATGTGGGGGGCGATTCCATCAGGGCCCGGTTAAGGTCCGTGTCCGGCTTCGCCACTGGCAAGTCAACATCTGGATCATGCAGGGCTGTAACAGCTGGTCTCGCTGGTGTAGACTGGGGCTTGGGGCGTACAACGGAAGAAGTCGCCGCCGGTAGTTGAGCTACCGGTTTTGACCTCCCCCGGTCCGCCCCTGGCGCGTCCGTCTTCCTCCTCCTTCTCCTCCTAGGTGGCTTCCTCGCTGGTTCACCGTACACCAAGGTCACGGTTGCCCGTGGCCCGGTGTACGTGACGCGGTACTCCAATAACACTCCGTAAGAAGCGATGAGTCCCCCCAGGTGGGGGGGGGGGGTAGCTCGAGAGAGCAGGCGCACACGTCCTGCTTCATCTTAGCTCAAATCGGAATGAGAATCGAATGCAAGAATCGATGTGGACCCAAGAATCGACTGTAAGTGGTATATTGCCGACACGAGGGTTCTATTCTATTTATTGTTTTACTGATCTTCAAAAAAAAAAAAAAAAAAAAAATGTCATTGGACCGTTTGGCTTTAGCGTCTTAGCCATTGCCATGAAGCAACCAATCACATGTCTTTAAATGATTTCCCAACGTATGAGTAATAATACACGTCACACAGTATTCTTTCCAACAGACGTTTAAGAAACGATTTTTTCCCCCGATGATACATGAAACGTTGGTCAGAAGTTATTAAAGGCATACTGTCACAGATTTAAGAACCTTATTTCTCTAAAAATGGATAATAAATGAAAATTACATTAATATTTGGAAACCAAATCTAGCTATCGCATCACCGTAACTGAACCACCCTGTTGACAATAATAGTTTTTGAATTATAGACCATTGCCAAAATTCAATTATTTTTACGAAATATCATTAATAAATGGAGTATGGTGGCTACGTAGATGATTGAATAAAGTACATTTAGGGTCAAATCAAATATATATATTTTTAGGTAATACTTTGTTAGGCTATTTAATAGGTCAGTAGTCTGTGACAATATGCCTTTGATGTGTTACTGATAATGCATCAATGGGTGTTGATAAAAATTACCCCTCTCAATTAATTACCCTTACGACACCAACGCATCCTGCACTGATAGTGCATTTTCAACGAACTGATAACCCAAATACAACGTAGGTGCAAAAAGTGAAGATAAGTTAAATACCGTATATATACACGTATATAAACGATACATTTAGTGGTTTTTCTTGGGGTGTTTTTTTTCTTTTTGTTGGGGTGTATTTTATTATTATTTTTCAGTAATGAATTTTTAGCATTGAAATTACATTTGATGGATGAATATCAACAGGACGTATTACATTAACAGTTGTATTACTAGTATATACATTACGATTTTATGTTTGTCCTAGGGCCTCCACGAGTCCAAAATATTGGACTCGAGTATTCGAAGGTCAAACTCGATCCGGACCCGAGTACCCGACACTTACACTCGACAATAATGAGACCAAGGAATAAAGTAAAATAGCATTATGTATCTTAATAGCATTATGTATCTTAATTCCATCGCTGAACATGGATGCCAAATAATGTCATTGTATTACATTTCACATATTCGACTTTTGTTCTCCCTAAATGTCTCACAGCCCTGTAATGTAACTGTCGGCAAGCATATGGTAAAATGACGTAATTAAATGAGAGTGCTCATCCTTAAAGCGGTACTAATCCTTTGTGAACGGACTCGAGTCTTGCTAGACTCGCCACGTGCCACAGTTCTTGTGGAGACCCAAGTTTGTACGGCTCCCCCCCCCCCCCCCCCCCCCCCCCAGTAATGTAAAAAAACAAACAATTAGCATAAAAGACTTCTGGCAGTTAAAATATAATATAACGATTAGTTTATAAGAAACGTTTGTTTTATAATGTCGCAGTTGGGGATCGAATTAGCTGGATTTTTATATTCTGTTTGGCGACTACACACATATACTAAACCAAATATACAGTAGAACGTCACATGTAAAGCGGATCGGGAAGTAGCCCTGTGAAAAAGCGTTCGCGGTTGGTCTAGGATCGATCCCCGTCAGTGGGCCCATTGGACTATTTCTCGTTCCAACCAGTGCTCACAACTGGAATATCAAAGGCCGTGGTATGTGATATCCTATCTGTATGATGGTACATATAAAAAAAAATACCTTGCTACTAATGAAACAATGTTGCGGGTTTCCTCCCTAAGACTATATGTCTTAATTATCAAATGTTTGACATCCAATAGCTAAACAAAACAAACTAACAAACTTTCAAACGTAAAGAATCGTGACAGATTTTTTTTTTTTTTTTTTTGTGCACGCGTTACCTTTTACACAATGATTATTTGTTTACGGCAACAACACATGTCAACTTACACATGCATGTACTTTTGACATACTTGATAAGTTCAAAGTGCCTTTATATTGTTAATAATATAGTAACCCTTGTGTTCGACCATTTATCTTTTGTGAGACAAATCAAATCCGACATACGCTCGTATGACGACATTAAAACCTTTGGCTAAAGCTGTAACATGCAATCAACAATATAATATACACCATAGATATAAATATCACAAAACCTTGACCTAAAATTAGTGGAAAACAATGAGATAAAACGCGCTTTGTTTTAGAAATAACAGGAAATGGTGTTAGCTACTCAGTTTTTAGCACAAACATGGGGCGTAATTACAAAAGTCTCTTAGGCTCTGCTGGACAACAAAGCATCCTCTTTGTATGTCTTTTAGCATTGCACTGCGAGATCGCAAAGTTGCGAGAGTTTAGTGAATTAGGCCCATACTAATTCTGGTGTTATCCCGCGCGAATCTCGAGAAAAATAGTGACAGTTTAAATCCAATCACAAACATTTACCGACCAGATGAAATAACACTTTATATGACAACAATTCCTGTTGATTTTAAAATGCATTTGTGCCCCTCCACTATAGGGTTTAAAAAAAATGTTTTGTTAACGTCACCACTAAAGTATATTAATTTATTAATCATCGGCTATTGGATGTCAAACACGTGGTAATTTTGACATATAGTCTTAGAGTGGAAACCTGCTACATTTTTCCGTTAGTAGCAAGGGATTTTTTGTATATTGTTGTTATACTGTTGGTGACTACTACAATTGCTATATGAAGAAAGCCGATATCAAAGAGTCAGCAAGTTTTTAAACAAGTAAACATCTTGTTAGACCAAATTTCGAAATAACCATGGGCCGAATTTACGAAGCCCGTTTGTCTTAAACGCAGGTGTTGTAAATGTATGTTGTTACACGCGTGTAAGACAGGTGTTGTAAATGTATGTAGTTACACGCGTGTAAGACAGGTGTTCAAGCGTGTAAGACAGGTGTTCAAGCATTGTAAATGTAGGTAGTTACACTGTAAATGTATGTAGGTAGTTACACGCGTGTAAGACAGGTGTTCAAGCATTGTAAATGTAGGTAGTTACACGCGTGTAAGACAGGTGTTCAAGCATTGTAAATGCATGTAGTTACACGGTGTAAGACCGGTGTTCAAGCATTGTAAATGTAGGTAGTTACACGCGTGTAAGACAGGTGTTCAAGCATTGTAAATGCATATAGTTACACGCGTGTAAGACAGGTGTTCGAGCTTGTAAATGTATGTAGTTACACGCATGTAAGACAGGTGTTCGAGCTTGTAAATGTATGTAGTTACACGCATGTAAGACAGGTGTTCAAGCATTGTAAATGTATGTAGTTACACACTGTAAGACAGGTGTTCAAGCATTGTAAATGTATGTAGTTACACACGTGTAAGACAGGTGTTCAAGCATTGGTAGTTACACGCGTGTAAGACAGTTGTTCAAACATTGTAAATGTATGTAGTTACATGCGTGTAAGACATAAACAGGCTTTGTAAATTCGGCCCTGTGTGTTTAACGCCAAATTGCCATAGTTTAAAATGTGCTGAGATTTCATTAAATTAACTCTCTAAAACTAAAACCTGTACCTGCAAAATCAAAACATCCCAAACAATGAATATATTAACAGTTTATTGCCAACCACTACTTTCAATTAGTAGTGAGCATGCAAGTACAATCATACTGCATTTGATATAAACAAGAATACTGCAAATTAATAAATAATAACGGTACAAAGACTATAAATTGAAAATACAAAATTTGTTAATAATAATGTTAACAGTACTTTGCAAAAATTGTATTTTATAATTAATAAAATAACAGAATACCATTTAACTGGTCTAAGCACCAATTATTTTATTACATTAAGTTACTTTCAAAAAACTATGTTAAAGTCATAATGAGCTTTGCAGTAGAAAACGGCTCAAACATAACACAAAAATATACCAATATTACTGAAGCTGTGTGCCAGCTATGACTTTTGATAAAGAGTGATGAATAGTTTTCGATTCGAATTTGTAATAGAAAATGTACATAATGAACAGGCTGTAATAACAAATCTACTGATAAGAAAACAAATCACTGTTAGTAAGGCACCCCCCCCCCCCCACCTCCTCCTAAAAGGGTAATGTACAAAAAACAGTTTATTACTATTGGCCTCTCAAAACAATAACAGAGCATCAGTATTTGGAGCCTTCCACAGTCATTACAAAAAGATCGTGTTCTATGTTCAAATGCAGGACAATTAGTCTTTGAAGATTTTCAGTCATTACAAAAACACGGTTTTCTATGATCAAATGCAGTCTTTGAAGATTTTCACTGTCAATGACACTGTCAATTACAAAAACACTGTTTTCTACGATCAAATGCAGTCTTTGAAGATTTTCACTGTCAATGACACTGTCTATTACAAAAACACTGTTTTCTATGATCAAATGCAGTCTTTGAAGATTTTCACTGTCAATGACACTGTCAATTACAAAAACACTGTTTTCTACGATCAAATGCAGTCTTTGAAGATTTTCACTGTCAATGACACTGTCAATTACAAAAACACTGTTTTCTATGATCAAATGCAGTCTTTGAAGATTTTCAGTCATTACAAAAAAACTGTTTTCTACGATCAAATGCAGTCTTTGAAGATTTTCAGTCAATGACACTGTCAATTACAAAAAAAACCAGTTTTCTACGATCAAATGCAGTCTTTGAAGATTTTCACTGTCAATGACACTGTCAATTACCAAAACACTGTTTTCTATGATCAAATGCAGTCTTTGAAGATTTTCAGTCATTACAAAAAAACAGTTTTCTACGATCAAATGCAGTCTTTGAAGATTTTCACTGTCAATGACACTGTCAATTACAAAAACACTGTTTTCTACGATCAAATGCAGTCTTTGAAGATTTTCACTGTCAATGACACTGTCTATTACAAAAACACTGTTTTCTATGATCAAATGCAGTCTTTGAAGATTTTCACTGTCAATGACACTGTCAATTACAAAAACACTGTTTTCTACGATCAAATGCAGTCTTTGAAGATTTTCACTGTCAATGACACTGTCAATTACAAAAACACTGTTTTCTATGATCAAATGCAGTCTTTGAAGATTTTCAGTCATTACAAAAAAACTGTTTTCTACGATCAAATGCAGTCTTTGAAGATTTTCAGTCAATGACACTGTCAATTACAAAAAAAAACAGTTTTCTACGATCAAATGCAGTCTTTGAAGATTTTCACTGTCAATGACACTGTCAATTACCAAAACACTGTTTTCTATGATCAAATGCAGTCTTTGAAGATTTTCAGTCATTACAAAAAAACAGTTTTCTACGATCAAATGCAGTCTTTGAAGATTTTCACTGTCAATGACACTGTCAATTACAAAAACACTGTTTTCTATGATCAAATGCAGTATTTGAAGATTTTCAGTCATTACAAAACATTGTTTTTTTTATGTTCAAATAAGAGTAAAATCTTATTGGCTTGAACACTGTCACTTCAACCCATAGTGTAAATCAAATGATGCATTTGGTCATGGTCAGGAATGTCTGTAACACACAGACCAATCAGAAATCCTCACCACATATTTCTGTAAAAGCAAAATGGGCAAATGAAAGCACTGCCAGATGTGGAATGAGATACAGGTATATATATATATATATATATATATATATATATATATATATATATATATATATATATATATATGAAGGGTCCACAGGAATAACCTGTGATGTCTAAACAGATAGTCAGTATTATAATGGCCGTGTATGTCGTGGTCACAATGACACACTAAAAACCTGTAATTATGGTAGGCCATTAAAAGTAGTTGGTAAATTATGCTTTCTTAAGCATATATATTTCACAATTGCAAAGTTGTAAACATTAAAATTAAAAAATATCACCCAACTAAAAATGTGACATCACAGATTATTTCTGTGGACCCTTCATGTGTATTACCAAAAAAATAACCAGTTATTGATGACCATAAAATAGAAAAAATGGCAAACACAATGGTAATCTGTTTAAGCTTTATCTTTTTGCCACTGAACACAACATTCAGACCCAGCCAAGGCGTACTAAGGTGTTAAGCAGCATTCTCATTATGCAATTAGTCGCACAGACTTGTTGCATGCAATTTGTCATAGCGACTTGAATCGTGTGTGTGAGAAGATGTTACGTTGTAAGATTTCGTGACGTCAAACAAACCATGTCAGTTTAAAAATATTTTGCGGGAAATGTAAGTGAATACAAATTACCAGTGAAATAATGAAAACATGAATGTAGACAATTTACTGATGGCATTGTGTAACAAAACAATTATTGACCACATATGGACAATAATAGGGTTTATGGACCCGTGAAATCCAGACATTTTGACATGTTTAGAACCAAATGAAAAACCCGGAAGTGACAAAACTAAACTGTTGAACACAATGAGATTTGATTGGGTTTTGTCTTACGATTTGTCGTGAGCAATAGGACATGTTCTAATCAGTACAATTCCGACATGACTTGTCGTATAAGACTAAAGTCGTTCCGATTGGATCACATGCAACAAGTCGATACTACTAATCAGAGTAATGAGAACGCCCCTTTATGTTACGTTCATTAGAAGTTGTGAATATCTGATTTCCTATTCATTTGTCAAAACAACCTGTGAACACAACATGTGAACTGGGGTAGGATTTTCTGTCTCAATCTTCACAACTCATAGAAATAATAGTGGAACAAACACAAATTATTCATGCAATTATGTACTGGGGTTTGTGAGATTGGAGTGACAGTGCAGATTGCCTATAAATTGTCTGAATGCTCTCCACTTGGTGAGATTGTGTTCACAATTTGGAGCTTATTCACGATATTCACGAGTACCAAATGAACACAGCATTATAAACAACATGAAAAGCCAATGTTACAAAAGACTTGATAATAAACAGCTTAATGCAGCAGAGAGAATCAATGATGTGTTAATTATAATACTGGACGCAATGTACTTGACACACAAAACAAAGAGCTGATTGTTTTCATTAAGCCAAATTTGTTCCCAACTCTACCAGGATGGAACTGTCAAAAGTAATATTAAATTGCATATTTTGCTGAGGTTGACCGTCTGCTTGTACTCAAAAACTGGTCTCGGTGGTGTCATGGTTAAGCCATTGGACATAAGGCTGGTAGGTACAGGGTTTGTTGCCCAATACCGGCTCCCACCCAGAGCAAGTTTTAACAACTCATTGGGTAGGTGTGAGACCACTACACACTCTTCTCTCTCACTAACCACTAACCCACTGTCCTGGACAGACAGCCCAGATAGCAGAGGTGTGTGCCCAGGACAGCATGCTTGAACCTTAATTGGATATAAGCACGGAAATAATTTGAAATAAAAATGAATTGTACTCGAAAAAATTATTACTCACCGATGCTAAATAAATGCAACAAGCCAGCATGTGGTATTACATTTTAATGTTTTGCTATTACTTCGGTCCACTTAGATTTAATTCTGAATTTATAATAATCTACTTTGTAACCGACATGAAAGGACCGATGAAATGCTGCTACATGCTAGTATTTGTTTTTTTCAAAACAGATTTAGTAATGTTACAAATGTAGCAGATTTTACAGATCGACAAATTGGTTCATATACATTATATTCCAATATTTTGGTATTATACTACATAAATAAGACAGGCTACATAGTCATACATTTGTTAAAAATATAACTTCACTTTAGTTATTGTTTTATGAAACAACTTGTGTTAACATTTAGGACACCTATCAATTCAAGTAAAACCAGTCAGCCCTCTACATTGCGACCAAACTTTTTTTATACAGTTGTCCTCCTGGCGGCGACCGAACCAAAGTTCAGACCCACTAGGGGACAATTCTGGTAAAATAGTCTCTGTATACTACTAAATTCCACTTTGTTAAGTGCAGAGATAAAAATCATTACATCATTGATAATATGATCACGAAAACAGACCGATTGTATCAACAACTTAAATGAAAAATGAGAAGTCGATCACGTGATTAACACAGACTGGGATCTTGCATAAAGTATCGCCGAATCCCAAATATATCCAAAGATTCCCAATGTATTACTTGTAATGTTACCACTACGAGGCACATTTTTTCCCTTTTCCATAGACAAATCTTGGCACTTTTTTTTTCAAATCTCATTTGAAACATAAAATGTGACATCAATGCATAAATTAAAAAGCAGAGGAAATAATTTTCTGTTTATCACTGATTTATAACAGCATACATCAATGAATTTAAATAGTTGTGTTTCATATATAGGAGGACTGCCACTCTCCAATGTTTCATTTTAGTAGTTTTATAAATCAGATTATTACAATCAAGGTGTTATGGTAGAGACTTAGAATTTACTTTCCGAGGTAATATTCAACAGACAATTATAGATACTAGCGAGTACATATATAAATTGCACAATTATCTTTATCTGATAAATCATGCTTTTTAAGGTTCTTTAATATTTGCACCAATGACTTACACACACACACACACACACACACACACACACACACACACACACACACACACACACACACACACACACACACACACACACACACACAAAACACTAAACTGGTATATAAACATCGATCCTAATTTTGCTATTTGGTGCCTAAAACAATAGATGTAGGTGCCATCTGCCTCCTGGACAGAAAACTTATTGTAGAGGGCTGAACCACCAAAAGTATCAATATAGAATGTCTTACCTCTGAGACAAAAATACCCTGGGCAGTGAAAGAAAGAAAGAAATGTTTTATTTAACGACACACTCAACACATTTTATTTACGGTTATATGCCGTCAGACATATGGTTAAAGACCACACAGTTTGAGAGGAAACCCGCTGTCGCCACTACATGGGCTACTCTTTCCGATTAGCAGAAAGGGATCTTTTATTTGCGCTTTCCACAGGCAGGATAGCACAAACCATGGCCTTTGTTGAACCAGTTAATAGATCACTGGTCAGTGCAAGTGGTTTACACCTACCCATTGAGCCTTGCGGAGTACTCACTCAGGGTTTGGAGTCGGTATCTGGATTAAAAATCCCATGCCTCGACTGGGATCCGAAGCCGTACCTACCAGCCTGTAGACTGATGGCCTAACCACAACGCCACCGAGGCCGATGCCCTGGGCAGTGATAGAAATAAGCAGAATTTTTTACTAGTTCAACGGACAAATACATCTAGAAATTTACTTGTCCGCCAACATTTTCACATGTCCAAATAAATGGTTTATTTTATTCAAGTACAAGGATGATGTTTTTGATTGCTTAAAATTAAACTGCACTGAACATTTTCACTTGTCCACAGGACAAGCACCAAGGTGCATTTTGTTTGTCCGCATAGATTTTCACTTGTCAGGACAAACGGACAAGTGCTTATTTCGAACCCTGCTGGGTAGTACAACAATGATATTTAGTATTCTTTGCAAACATACATTTATATAAATAGAAGATATTACATGAGTGACCATTATATATACCATTTATCTTTACGAGCTGTTATAAAATGTATCTATATGTTAAGATAAATATGGTACCTAACGGACAGGAATGTAGTATTGTACTTCTTACATATCCTCAAAAACCAGACTTAAAATAAGTTTAACATCTTTTTCAATTAAAACGTATTTACAGTGTTTGCACTTGCAGTTATAACTTACGAGTTACAGAGCAATTAGTTTCAGGTCAACTTATACCTCATAGAGCAATCAATTTCAACTGTGCTTATTTTTCCCCTAAAAATATTTTCTCCATTCCTCTGTTTGTCCATCCACCTGCCCCACATATAGTTTTCAGATTGATTTTTTTTTTGCAATGCTTCAAGATATCGAGTTTAAATTTTGTGTTACATATTAAGTTTGACTTTCATGGCGATTTACCTCTTTTTTTTTTAGAGTTATGACCCTTGAACGTAGGAAATACGAACATTTGTTTTGTGAACTTCTCATATAGATCGGACTTTTCGTTCAAAAGTTTATGTCGAAATTACTTTCTTTTTTTAATATTATTAAATAGTCCGATCCTCTCTTCTTTCTCTTATTTATTTTTGGACTGTCCTTCTAAAATGCTCCAAATTATATAAATATTCAACCGAGCAGTCAATTCTTTTTATTTTTGGCTTGTAACTTTTTTTCTTTTTTCAAATTCTATTAACTTTTTTATTACTTGCTATTTTCAAAATTCTGCCCATTTTCAACTCTACCATCCCCCCCCCCCCCCACCACCCCCCTCCATCCTGAGTCAGGCCACAGATCTTATCCAATTTCTTTTTGACCACCCAACCTAATCTAGCAACCAAATTTAATGAGTAGAATTTTCTTTATTAATTATATTAGAGATGCGCATCAAAATTTGATGGGCCCACTATTTAATTTTTGGATGTAAATTTCAAAATTGTCTGCTTAATTTTTTTCTGTCCCGGGACAAGCCCCTGGCTATTCAGAGACAGGCCCCAGGACGGACATGCTTGAAACTCTAGTGGTATATGAGCATGTAAACATTATTCGCACTCGCACTCTGAACTTCTTTTCAGCAATATTTTAAGATATTGAGCGCAAATTTTCTGTATAGATTTATCATGTACTGTTACAGATTGTTTGACTTTCATGGCAATTTACTAATTTTTCACAGTTATAGCCCTACAACTTATATAGAAGATATGAAAATTTGTTGGGCCTGGTACGGGACATGTATTGCTTTAGCAGTACTCTCAGAATGCTTGTTTCATCAGATAAAATGACTGTGGCACTCATATCATCATCTAGGAGTAACCAACTGAATGTCTTTAAATAAGTGGTATTGTTTTCATGCAATATCAAATGATGTCCTCACTAACCAGTGTGCAAGAATAACAAACCTGGTAATTCATGATATGATAACTTTAAGGATGGTCCAAAGCACGATTAATTATCTAGTTATTCATTAACAACTTCATATACACTCTGTAAAGAACGCTTCTTCTAAAGCTTCCTCGGCAGTTATCCTCGTCCCTGGGTTCAAATCCAGGAGTCGATGCAACAAATCAAACGCTGACTTAGGAATATTTGTCCAGGACCGGGTAAAGTTTTCTTTGTTCAATGTCTTCGAGCTGTGATGTTTTCCGATCCGGGGTGGAGCACTTCGTAGTTTGTGGCACAGAGTTCGTAGATCAACAGGCTGCGGGTTTGGACTGCACATGAACTGTTTACCTGTAAAACATTAATTGTGTAACTGTAGTGAAGAGACATGGGTAAACTTGACAAATAACCAGGCTTTCTGCAAGGGGATACAAAGGGTAAAATTAAGTTCCCTAAAATCTTCTCCTTTTTTTTTCTTTAACCATTTTTGTTTACATAACCATACATACATATGATAAACATTTACATAAATACGTACATACATTCAACAGCAATATATAGCAACATCAAGATACAATTCTTACTATGACAGCAATGTTGTATGAAAGTGAATATGGAAAAGAAAAAAAAGAAAAAATTAAAAAATTATAAATTAAAAAAATTAAAATAAATAAATAATAATTAAATTTATTCCTTAAAGTTAAATAAATTATGACACACTGACCCATTTTTATTTTTTTATTTTATCATATTCACACTTGGAAATGGCTACACGTTTTGTAATATTATAATATATATCTAATTCTGTTTTAATCTATTCCATAAGTTCCCTAAAATCTTGGAAATCAATGGATACATTTTTTAAATTTTTTACAAAGATTATAGTTAAAGAATGGCTGTTTAAAATTTGTAAAAGTGTCCAGTTTTAACAGATTTCAAACCCATAATCACCTAGTAGGGGCAATTATGGTCTGTTTTGTTTTTATTATGTACCCTTAAATTATTTTCTGGCAAAAAGCATGATAACGTATATTTAATTGAAAATTAGTCAGGAAATATGGCCTTAATAAATGGTGTTACAAGTATCCATAAAAGATAAAGAAGAATTCAGCCTACAATAGACGTTTTCTGTGCACTGTGATGAACACCCATAGGTGCAACCATAAACAAAGTTCCAATGATTTAGGACTTGCAGTTTGTGAGAAATGGAACTAATGCAAAATTTTAAAGGAAAAATTTACAGTCTAGCCATCACACCATTGGAAAAAGTAATAACTATATCCCACCTTTTTACTCTGTAAAAGCAAAACAAAACTATAGAATTCTTTGATATTCATTCTTATACAATATTATAGAATAAATTCAATACATAAAGACCAGTAAAATACAAACTCTGTTTATAGTTTAGAAGTTATGCTCTACATTAGAATTTTGAATCAACATTCTAACATTTTATAATCATGAAAAAAGTGTTTTATTTTAACGTCACTAAAGCACATCAGCTATTGATGTCAAACATTTGGTAATTTTGACATAGTCTTAAAGAGGAAACCCACTTCATTTTTCATTTAGTAGCAAGGGATCTTTTATACGTGCCATCCCGTAAACAGGATAGCACATACCACAGCCTTTAATATATCAGTTGTGGTGCACAGGTTGGAACAAGAAATAGCCCAATGGGCCCACCGACAGGATCGATCCCAATCCGATCGCACATTAGGCAAGTGCTTTACCACTCGGCTACGTCCCACCCCCCTATAATCAAAAATTCTACTGGTTATTACCAAATGACTTGGCTGCTGTTTTGAGCGGGTCACTGCCCATGATGGTAGCTATTTGTGCAAGGGCCGTCACATCATCAACAGCACGGAAAAAAGGATACCTTCCACTGAGTAATGACAGAAAGATAACACCAGCAGACCAAATGTCAACAGCTGAAAAGACAAAACAATATTTGTTGAATTAGATCCCACCATCATGAACAAGTAACATATCACATACTTTCACCAAACGTCGCCGTTTAAGAGGAGCTATCACTCCCTTATTACTGTCTAATGGGAGCTGTTATTCTCGCCTCCCATCACTCCCCTAAGACTAGTTCAAGGAGAGTAATTTTTAGTTCCCCTTAGTATGTGAATTCCCATGGTATCGAATACATATGTAGTATCTTAAATCGTAAATGCCTCCCCATAATCTAAGTTAGGGCAGCAATTAACCACTGAATTATTTCCATGGCGAGGTCTATTTCACCTACTTACTTAGTTTATATGGAAGATTATTAGAGCCTAGAGAAATATATTTTTGCTTTGTTATTACCGTAATATTGCTACTAATGATGATGGTACAGTGAAACCCCTCAACACCGGACCCCCTCTAAACCGGAATCCCCTCAAAACCGGACGTTTTCCGCGGTCCCGTGATTTACACATCTTTTAACACTATATTTTACCCCTCTAAACCGGAAACCCCTCTAAACTGAACACCGGACTAACAATTCGGTCCCAATGTGTCAACTTAGTGTAAATCCTACCCCTGAAAACCGGACGATCAAACCGATACCAATCAATATGGTGCCCACCTGTCTGTGAACACCGATGGCTAGTGCAATATGCGCATGCTCGAGATCGCTGTTATCAGTGTAATCACCGCTGCATACAGTACAGATACTGCTCAGCAGGCAAGATTAGAAACTTGACAATAAACAATTAAAAGGACTGATCGCAAGCTTTGGTATGGAGTTAACTACTGTAAACACATTGATTGTGTTGTAATTATGGTTAACATTAGCGGAGTTCGGGTTTGGGTTAGATGTCTTTATTAAGTTACGAGTATGTTTTAAGGTCTTAAATGTGATCCTTCACAAACATGTCTCATGATTTGCTTCAAAGATTGACACAAATAACAGGGAATTTAATTTGCTGCCTTCCTATTGTGTGAATGTGTTGGGTTTTTTTTAAACGTTTGTTTAGCGAAATAAAGAGTAAGCAAAAGTATATGTTGGCTTTGCGTAGTCGAATAGATGTTAGTAGTGTTTCATTTTCATGTCGATTTTCAACATGACGGAACGTCCAGCTAAACGTCGCCGTGTTGAACTCTCGCTCGATGATAAACTCAAAATAATTAAAAGTTTCGAAAGTGTACCTAAACCAACGTTAAGATCTTTGAGTGAAAAGTTTAGTATTGGCAAATCAACAGTTGGAGATATCATCAAAAAACTAGAGGTTTATAAGGCAGAGTTTGAAAAGAATATTACTCCCATGGATGTTTTTATTTTTCTAAATGCTCATAAATGCACCATTTTTCAACATATTCTTCTTGTTCTTGTTTTAAAACACTTTAACACTTTCCCTATTTTATGGAGAACGGAAGGTATTTCCGTCCAGGCAGACCCCTGAAAACCGGACACCTCTGAAAACCGGACATTTTACTTGGTCCCATGGATGTCCGGTATTGAGGGGTTTCACTGTATAACTGAGGGGTGTTTTTTAGTCACAGATACAGTTACAAATCATCCATGCAAAAGCAACAGGTGGTTTACATGATTTACAAAGGTTTAAATTTGCATAACTTGTTTTGACATAATATTGAAACGATAGTAAGAAATAACAATGTGTTATTGTAAGCACACTAAATCCTACATGGTTCATTAATGCAATATCTCTTTAAATATGACACTTTTATTTTTTTTTAAATCTTTAAAAGTTTGTTTTTGTTTAACAACACCACTAGAGCACATTGAATAATTAATCATTAGCTGTTTTATATCAAACATTTGGTAATTCTGACTTGTAGTCAAAAGAGGAAACCCACTACATTTTTCCTAATGTAGCACGGGACTTTTATATGCACTTTCCTCACAGACAGGAAAGCACATATCATGGCCTTTGATCAGTTGTGGTGCACTGGTTGGAATGAGAAAAAACTCCATCAGTTGAACTAGTCGACTGATCGGGACAGGTGTCCTGTCAATGACAGACACTAGATTGGTGTATTACTGTAGTTGATATATTAACAGTGTTAAAACTAGGGGTGACTATTGCGGTCGGTTTTACTATTGCAATAGTATTGCGGTAGTTAAAATATTATTGTGATAGTATTGCAATAGTGATAGTACTATTGCAATAGTATTGTGAATTCTTAAATTGCTTGATAACAGTAATATGAATAAATATTATGCAAAACTGTTTACCTCAGTCTTCCTATATGTATGTAGGTATGTATGTGCGTGTTTGTGTGAGTGTGTGCACGTATGTACGTGCGTTTGTGCGTGTATGTAGGTATGTATTTGTACTTAGTTATTTGTAATAATGTCACTGAGTAGTGAAATCATGCATTGGTCGTAGACCATATTTCACTATGCATACTATCGAAACTATCAATAGTTGAGCAAACAATTGCAATAGTTATCGACAGCTGAAAAACTATCGTTGTATTGCTATCGAGGTACTGACTATCGCATCATATTGATAGTTCGATGTATTGTTACACCACTAGTTAAAACCTACCGGTCGACTGATCAGGACACTTCAAGAGAACCTCAGGAGACCGGAAACCAGGGGTACCAGCTCTAGGAGCAATCTGATTGGCTCTGTAAAAAACAAAAATCAAAACTGCACCATTTAATAAGATATTTTCACCTGTGATATAGTAAACATACTAATATGTATTAAAGACAACTGATCTATAGTCCTTCTCACAGGTAGCGTTGTTTTCTTACTATGGTATTTGTACTACAAGTTATTTATTTCTGAGCCAATTTTTTTCTAAATTGCACATAAAAAATAGTGGCCTTTTTTAATTTCCAAAACACTTTTACTTTTCTTCTTACGTCAAATCAAACTGAAATTATTTACAAAAAACCATTGTTCATGGAGGATGGGATGGACTATAGATGTTATATACTATGGAGGAAGTATTCCTAGTGTGTTACTAGCTAACATCCGACACCTAGTAACAAACATTTGGAGAAAAATGTCTAATTAATGACTTAAATTTCAAGCATTTCGGTGACCCCTATGAACCATGTACACAGGGCTTCTAGATTATGGTAGCCCCACTCCCATGGCTAGTGATATTCAGTGTTGGGCTAGTAAATAATTACTATAACTAGCCCAACGGCTAGTGGAAAAAACCCCTTGTCAAATGCTGCATTTACATATTTTGTAAATATGAATATCTTGCCCTCTCTTTCCACCCCAATCTAAAGATTTTAAAGCTCAATCTCCCTCTTTAGGTGACATATCTGACTATTACTATGAATAAAATTGTATTTATTTAAAGTAGGGCTAGTACATTTGTAATCATAGCTAGTACATTTTTAAAATCACTGATCCATGGCTAGTGGATTTTTATAAAATTCTAGAAGCCCTGCTGTACAAATGGGTTTTTTAATGTCTCTTGTAATATCCATAGTCTGGTAATCTCAACATTTATTACCTGGCCATACACATTCTGCAGATCATTGGCTGGTTGAAGCACTGACACGTGCAGCCCACACCAGGCTTCGTGCTCGATGTGCTGGGTCGTGTTTTCGTGGGCAAGCCGTGCTCATCCTTTATCATCAGCGTTCGTTTGGACAGCAGGAGACGTCGCGGCGACTTCATTCTCTTCGTGAAGGCCAGAGAATCCAGAGTTGGACTTGGGGTGTACTGCTTTGTGGCAAGTACCGGTTTACTCTTGGGGTCAGCTTTACTCAATGGAGTCTCTTTTTTGATTGGTGTTTCCTTCTTGACTGACTGTGAAAGTGATGAAACAGACTGAAAGTAAGCAATAATGAGAGATTAGGTCGTCGGGCCGATGGCACTCAATAATCAGTTCTCACCATGAGCAAAATAAGGCGGCTGAAGATCACTCTCTGCAAAGTTTCAAATAAAATTTATTACAAAGCAATCAATTTGCCACTCTTCTAAAACTTCCCAAGCAATTGTGGAGGAGTGATCACTTACATTTCCTGACAAAGACTGCCAATGATCGCCAAATAGGAGAGTGTAATTACAGATGTGTATTAATAACAGGGTTCATACACCTTAAAAACAAAAACATTCCAGACCATTTCCAAGACAAAAAAATATTTTTCAAGACTCACTAATCAATATATAATTTGACAAAATGGACAATCTTTTTGTCATATGCATTGCGCAAACGCATACCAGTACTTCAAATCTTCAGTAAATGTTGGCAATTCTTAAGTCTCGATTTCCCAAAAGTACGTTAGTGCTGAGATCAGAAAACGTCATTTTCCGCTGGTTTCACGCAAGCAAAATTTTCAAAATGAGTCCTAAAGACGAAATTTCATACTTTTTCCAAACCAACTTGCAAAAAAGGTATTTTTCCATACTTTTTCCAGGTCTGGAAAATGGATTTTCAAAATCCCATACTTTTCAAGGTTTTCCAGACTCCGTATGAACCCTGTAATAATGTGACAGCATAACCACCAAACACTCACCTACATGTAAGACGTAAGAATAAGCCCACAGCAAAAGTTGATGAAAAATCCATCCTCCTGGTTCAACCTTCTCATACAATCTCTCTTACTCCACTGGTAGGGCTCTCTCTGTACATTGCCAAATTAGCCAACTGCTAATTTTTATACAAAATGGCTACAACATTTAGTCTTTAACTGATAAAATATGCCTTAAATTAACTACATTTTAATAATTTTCAAGGAAATACTCTACATATCTGAAAATTGGCTAAACCAAAATCTGTTAAGAGTTTGAGCCCAGCATTGGTCTAACCAGTGGTTTCTGGGGTTTAGAAGGTACAGAATAAAACTATTCTTATGGGGTTTTTGTCATTTTAGGAAACTTTAATATAATTACCCCCCTCACTCAAAAACAAAAACATACCCACAAACAGCAATTAACAAACAACAAAAACCCAAACAAAATAAAGAACATGTCTGAAAAGGATATTAAATACTAGTTAGTACTAACCGGTATATTTCCCATATCTCGTAAAACTTTCTTCAACTCATCAGTGTCGTTCAAATCCTTCTGTACAGTCTTCGATGACTGTTTTATCTTCTTCAACACAGGAGCTTCATGAGCTAAGCCAAAATCTACCAGTGCAAATCTGAAAAATAAAGACTACAAAAATATAGTCAACATAAATTGACAAAACAATTGCAAATTTTTAAATTCAATACACAGTAACAGTTTTAATACCTTGTGTTGTCAAGTTATAAGATTAAATTAATGTGATTCATAATTTAATTTTTAAAAATTAACATACTATACCAAATAAAAAATCACACATGTTGTATGATAATAAACTAAAAGGAACATAATTATACCAAATTATTTTCAATCGAAAGTTTCTTTGGTTTAACGACTCGACTAGAGCACATTATTCATTGGCTATTGGATGTCAAACATTTGGTAATTCTGACATGCAGTCTCTAAAGGAGTTAACAGTTTGTTTTGTTCAACGACTCGACTAGAGCACATTAATCATTGGCTATTGGATGTCAAACATTTGGTAATTCTGACATGCAGTCTCTAAAGGAGTTAACAGTTTGTTTTGTTTAACTATACCACTAGAGCACATTAATCATTGGCTATTGGATGTCAAACATTTGGTAATTCTGACATGCAGTCTCTAAAGGAGTTAATAGTTTGTTTTGTTTAACAACTCGACTAGAGCACATTAATCATTGGCTATTGGATGTCAAACATTTGGTAATTCTGACACGCAGTCTCTAAAGGAGTTAACAGTTTGTTTTGTTTAACGATACCACTAGAGCACATTAATCATTGGCTATTGGATGTCAAACATTTGGTAATTCTGACATGCAGTCTCTAAAAGTGTTAACAGTTTGTTTTGTTTAACAACTCGACTAGAGCACATTAATCATTGGCTATTGGATGTCAAACATTTGGTAATTCTGACATGCAGTCTCTAAAGGAGTTAACAGTTTGTTTTGTTTAACGATACCACTAGAGCACATTGATTTGTTAATCATTGGCTATTGGATGTCAAACATTTGGTAATTCTGACATGCAGTCTCTAAAGGAGTTAACAGTTTGTTTTGTTTAACGATACCACTAGAGTACATTGATTTATTTATCATCGGCTACTGGATGTCAATTTTTTTTTTAATTTTGTCTCGTAGTCATCGGAGGAAACCAGGTACATTTTTTCCATGAGCAGCAAGGGATCTTTTGTATACACTTTCCCAGACAGAAAAACACATACCACGACCTTTGACCAGTTGTAGTGCACTGGTGGGAATGAGAAAAAAACTCAATCAGTTGAATGAATCCACAGAGGTGATTCGATCCCAAGACCTCTGGTGAGCGCTCAACCAACTGAGCTAAATCCCACCCCTCTCTCTAAATGAAACCTGCTATACTTTTCGATGCACTTTTATATACACTTTCCTACAGACAGGCTAATACATACCATAGCCTCTGGTGAGCGCTCAACCAACTGAGCTAAATCCCACCCCTCTCTCTAAATGAAACCTGCTATACTTTTCGATGCACTTTTATATACACTTTCCTACAGACAGGCTAATACATACCATAGCCTATGATATACTAGTCGTCAGATGATAACTGGGACAGGACAAAACACAATCACAAAATGGGTCCACCAAGGGGATTGATCCTATGAACCCAGCACCTCAGATAAGCACTCTAACAATTAAGCTAAAATCCCACCCAACAAGATTGACTGACTGATAGATTGAAAGAATAGCTAAGTATTACAATATATATACCAACCGTTTAGTGGTTCTGTTGTACAGGAAGTTGGTGGGTTTCACATCTCTGTGAATAATATCAAACTGGTGAACTCTTCTCAGAGCTATCAGCAGGTTACGCATGTATTCTCGCACTTCTGACAGCGTCATCTCTTGAATATAGTCCTGTAATGAAACACAATGTGTTATATACACATTTTAATTTAGCAGATCAGACCTGACAGCAAAGATCACATAATTATAACACCCAGAAACAGTTTCTGTGTTACAGTATCTATTTCAATGCTCAAAAACAGGAATTGAACTATACCAAAGACCGAGGTATGTGCTGTCATCCATATGAAAAAGTGCACAAAAAACAATATTTGCTGCTCATCAAAAGTGCAATATATGTGGCAACAACAGGGTTATCTTACGTTTCTTAAATTATGTAATTTTTCAATGTTCTCATATTCACTGATTTTTTCATTGGAATTATATTTACTGAGTTCAAAAGCTGGACTAGATCCTACTATTATCTTATTTTAAGCAAATGACACATATCACACGTAATAGAAAAAACAGTCTTACCTGAAAATAATCGTGAGCAAAGTACGGCATAACGATTACAACATGATCTTTATTTCTGATGCAAAGCTCTACACCAATTACATTTTCACAGCCACTGAAAATACAATAAATACTTTGACACTAAAGAAGATTCTAACTTTTGTTAGTTTGTTCAAACTTCACTTCATTTTACAAATTGTGCTACACAACACACTCACACTCTCTCACTTTCTCACTCTCTTTCTCTCACTGGTGATCTTTCACTGTTGTTATTTATCATTCATGCAAACCTGTTTCGGGGGAAATATATATTTTTTGGGTGGGGTTGTTTTTTTGGTGTTTTGTGCTGTTTCTGTTTTTTATTTACAATAATAAAATGTATGTCAACATACACTGAGTGTATGACCCCAAATGGGTGATGATTATCCAGCAAGCACCTCAGGTTCCATGTATTTCTGGCTTGGGTGATAACGAGATATCTTAACTGACAACAAACGAAGCATGTCCCTGTGAATTAGTCGCATAACGAAATGGAAATACTGAAGCTTCGCCATTCATTTTATTATCATTTATGTTTGTGATGTCCTAACAAAAACATTGTAAAATGACTTTGTTTCTCCGTTACGTTTGCGGTGTCTTTTAAAAAGAAAGAAAGAAGAACACAATAAGACTAGCATACCCAATTTGCTGAAGGCAGCGTAACTCTCCCTCAATGCGAGTTGGGTGACTGGTGGGGATAATGTGTTTGAGGGCAAACTGTTCTTCCACCTGCGGATGGCACTTCAGTTTGGCTCGGAACACAGAGCTGAATGTACCTGCAAAATTGTTAACAAAATGTTTATACATGTATTAATTAATCACAGATTATGTACATATACTGATGGAAAGTAATAAAGGATCACACAGATAGCAACAAGAAATAATGACTGCATCAAAAATCAATTCATATTGTCCTAAGTTGACTGGGAACATATAGGCGGCACATTCAACACTACAGACATTCAATCCCACATTACAACTTGGTATGAAATACAGACATTACTACGTCAGTAGTGAATTAAATTTGGTCTACAAATTGATGTGTTCTCTTATTTCTTTCCATCAGTATATTAAGCCTATATCACATTAGACGATGCAACTCAACTGCGTCGCCAGTCACGATCTGTTCACACTATATCACATGCCACAGAACCTGTTCAGTTATGTCAAATGCTGTTGGCAGACTAAAAATCAGTTGCAGACAACTGGGTTTTTTCAATACACACTACACGATGCAGCTGAATTCAACAGTTGAGTTGTGTTGCATCATATAATGTGATCTAGGTTTTAAGCACCCCACTGCTTAGAAACAAAACTCACATTTTTAATATAATAATAGGCAAAATTGGCGAGTACACGAGTTAGCCCTGCTTTTGGTTGTAGTGGATCCTGTAGGTCTAAGGGACATTACTCCATTTCAAATTGTGTTAAAATCGGGTTAACAACAGAATTCTCAAAAACCAAATCTAAAAGACATGTTTTATTTTATATTAATTTTAAAAATAAATTCAGTCTACAAAGGGTTTTAAAAGTTTGCTTTTTAAATCTCACCTTCACCAATTTTTTCAATAATTCGAAAGTGCTGAGAGACTTCAGGAACAAATTCATAGAGACAATCTATTTCTTCTTGAACATCAACTGAAAAAAAACCCCAGAAGTTCATTGAAGAGTCAAACTGATAGCACAAAATATACTGTTCGTTACATGAACATGTATGTATGTATGTATACGAATATACTAAGAACTCTGTTCATCTGACTTAGTATTTGTGCATTTTGACATAATTTTTATGCTAATGTGATTATATAGTGAAACCCCTCTAAACCGGACACTGATGGGACCAGGTAAAATGGCCTGTTTTTCAGGCGTATCTGGTTTAGAAAGGTTATGATCTGTAGTGATATTTAAAAATGGACTGTAAAAAACCATTTGATTTAAAAAGTCCTGTCTAGAAGGGTTTTACTATATTAGATTAGGAAGGAAGGAAATGTTTTATTTAATAACATATTCAACACATTTTATTTACAGTTATATAGCATCAGACATATGGTTAAAGACCACACAGATATTGAGAGGAAACCCGTTGTCACCATTTCATGGGCTACTCTTTCAGAGTAGCAGCAAGGGATCTTTTATATGCACCATCCCACAGACAAGATAGTACATACCACAGCCTTTGTTACACCAGTTGTGGAGCACTGGCTGGAACAAGAAATAGTCCAATGGGGCCACCGACGGGGATCGATCGTAGATCAATCACGCATCAGGTGAGCGCTGTACCACGTCCCACCCCTATATTAGACTAGATTAATTTATATTGACTTATTCAGCCTCTGCAATTAAGAAAATCTCTACAGTAAAACGTAAAATTTAAAATCAAATATAGTCCAATGTTCTGCGGAGAATTTAAAAAACTCCACGACATTGTTGATTGCCGTGAGTAATTGCAGAGATTGCATATTACTTGTGATATGTGTATTACTGCAATGATTGGGCATTTACCAGACGGAACAAACACTTTTGGCAACACTGTACAGATAACTAGAATGAGAACAGCTCAGTTTCTTACATGTAACAGGCCTCTGTGAATTGAAAATTTGCGTAGTAAACCATTTATGGGTTACCCAAAAACAAATTCAGGTAACCCATTGTATTTTTACGTAACCCGTCATGACTATGTAAATGATGTCATAAATTCATTGCGCAAAAAAAAAGAGGGTTATGCAAAACTAGATTTATGCAAGCGACGTGCAAAGGAAACTATTGCTCTTGCAATTTTCAGAAACATTAGTAAATACATGTAGTATACAAATCATTTCAGCATCAAACAGGCTACATAAAATAAAAAACTTGCTCAATTGTAATTTCTTCTACATGTATGTCTTGTCAGTAATGTACGAGGATTCACACATGGAACAATATTAGATATACTTGTATGTACATGTAGTTTTTCTTAGAAAAATATTACAAAATGGTTAATTTAAAAAATAAAATAAAAATTGCGAAATGTAGACACTATGTATAAAAATTAGCAGTTGGCCATGGGTATCCTGGTAAGCCCCGAGTTACCAGCAATTATTGTTTGGTATTAAGTTTTGTTGCCTAATTGGCTAAGAAATTCCTAGAGGATGAGAACCTGTGCTTTCAACGTGGTATGGCCGTAGACCTTCGACGATCAGACGAGAACACCTAGAGGAGACTTAATTTTTTCGTCTTAGTTTTACAATGGCAGGGCTTCTAGATTATGGTAGCCTCACTCCCATTGCTTGTGATATTCAGTGTTGGGCTAGTAAGTAACTACTATTACCATGACCGACGGCTAGTGATTTTTGTGTGTCAAATGTTGCAGTTACGTCTATTTTGTAAATATATATATCCTGACCCCACCCCAACGTTAGTGTTTTTAAGCTGTTTCCCCCTTTAGGTGACATATCTGATTATTACTATTATTTAGCAAAAAAATTTTAACTTAAAAGTAAAGTAGAGCTAGTGAATTTTTAATCATGGCTAGTAAATTTTAAAAATTACTATCCCATGACTAGTGGATTTAAAAAAACATTCTAGCCCTTAATGGTAATACTAATAAAATGACACAGCAAATCAATTTTATTGTTGCATTGCCAATTGCTGTCGCAAATTTAGAGGGCTGCAATTAACAAGTCATGTAGCATATTATTGGTGGAAAAAAAAGCATTTTCGTAGATTTTTGTGACATAAATTTTGAAGGAGTGGATTCTGAAAATAAGGTCTGACATACTGGGTAGGGTCTTTGAAGCTAAGGACATATTTAATGGCATCTTTCTCAGTGTACATGACTCGACAGTTGCTACGGGATCACAATGCAGGTTTCTGGAACTCAGTGAATCGGTGTCACTCATTCTGAAATGGACAATGCAAACCTTATTAAAACAGATTTCAGTTTTCATGCACTTGCATATATTAATATACCATGCATACATGCAAACACTATAATCTTTTAGGGCCGACTTTCCAAAACTTGCTTGTGTTTTACACACATGTAAGTTGATATACAAATTTATAAACACAAGCGATTAAGAAAAACAGATTTCGTAAATGTGGCCCATAATGTTTTCTTATTGATTACTAACAACCCAGAGAGATATACATCTCCCAGGAATAAACAAGGGCATGTAGCGTGTTAATATTTTAAGCATGGTGAGACCTCTTAGTATGATGTATGTTTCTACAGGGCTGCAGAAAGTACTCGCCCGCTCGCCAAATGCGAGTAAAAATTCTAACCATTCGCCACAGCTAATATACCTTACAATTTTGTCAATTGTAAATTCTTATTTGAGTTCCCTTACTTTTTTTGAAGAGTATATTTTCTATTTCTGCACCCTTGTTACTATCTAAATAAAAAACTGAAAAAAATCTACAAAATATTTCTTCAACCAATCATGGTAGAAATCGAGGTAAACAGACTGCTTTCGACAAACTGAATTTTTCATTTTAAAAAATATTAATCAAAGTGTTCATCCACTGAGCATATTTCAGAACCATATATTATTTCATGCAGAGGCTTTAAAAATGTAAAACAATGTACTTTGCATGCATGAATAATGTAATTTTCTCATTTCTCTAAATGTAAGTAGTACCTGAACACAATTAGTTACGGGGCGGGATCTAGCTCAGTGGTAATGCGCTCGTCTGATGCTCGGTTGGTCTAGGATCGATCCCCATCGGTGGGCCTATTAAGCTATTTCTCGTTCTAGCTAGTGCACCATGACCGGTATATCAAAGGCTGTGGTATGTACTATCACGTCTGTGGGATGGTGCATATAAAAGATCCTTGCTACTGATAAAAAAAATGTAACACGTTTCCTCTATACAGGGGTGCACAAATCGGTTGTCCACACGCCCGGGACAACCAAAATATGTTGTGGGCAACCATTCTTTGTCAAACAGTTGCTCGACGGGCAACCAAAAAAAAAAATCATGAAACAAATAAAATGAAAAACAAAACTTCAGGACACTCGGACAATATCAGCATTAACAAAGTGCTTGACTGACAGGCGATATAAATATCCACTCTAATGCTGCCATTCAATCAGCATCCATCATGCATGATTTTTGCAGGAGGCATTTGAAAAAGCCATATGTCAGATAACTGCCAACAGGACCAGTTTGTCACAAGCATCTAAAGATAACTTAATAAAAATAGCTTGTGATGGCCCTCCACTTGACGAGTTCAATGCAGACAGATACGTTTCAGAATGGTGGCTATCAGCAAAGAACACTAGACATGTGAAAGGCCACAAACTATACCAACAACCATCAAGTTCATCAAAGTATTATGACTGTGACAGACAAAGCGAAGATGAGCTGTAGATAAATAATGCTAAAAAAGAAATAAAACTTAATTGATAAGTAATGATAATAATAAAAACATTTTAAATTTCAGTTTAATTTTAATGACAGTTCAAAATTATATTCATAAAACGTTTATGAAATATGTGGGCAACCAAGAGATGGCGTTGGGTGACCAAACTTCAGCTACTGGTTTCCCACCGGGCAACCATCACAATTTCACATTTGTGCACCCCTGCCATATGTCAAAAATTACCAAATGTTTGACATCAAATAGCAGATGATTAAAAACATCATTGTGCTCTAGTGGTGTGAAACACGATAGTCCAAATATCTCTCCTAACTGTATATCTATTAGATCTCTCTGTAACGGGCGGTTATACCCTAATGTGGCTCGTCTAGGTATGATCAGAGATAAGATCTTATATAAAGTATATATTATTATAGCACGTTTAGTTCACTAGAAAACACAACAAAACACAATACACTTTGGAATCTGTATTAACCTATGCTGACAAATGTACTGCCGCAGTAGTTAATTAATAACAACTATAATAACAACCCAGAACTGAACACTTAATTAGTTAATCTCTAGGTGTCTAGTTTACACAATATGCTAATCACTTCACCGTGACACAACACCCACACGTGTGATAATTGAGAAACGCTGCCAGGAGAACTTAATAAAGGAATTACAACTCTATTCCTAACTGGTTATTTTTTAATTAACCCTTACTACTCATTCAGTAACCTTGTAACACAGAATTAATACTGGTACCTATCACAATAAAGACAATAACCTACAGTTTACCTAGGTCCTCTAGGATGACTGGTTAAGCCTTTTATAATTATTTAGGACAGTGAGCCTACAGATTACTGCGTCAGATGACCGGCAGCACCATCTAAATAATATTGTTATAATACAGTATTAAAATATTTAAAGTCACATCAATCACTTCAAGGTTATACACAGAGCAGAAATAAAATTATTTACCAGTCCGGACGGACAGCGATCCCTGGAAGCCTTCCTATGTTTCTCCCCGATATATATCTAAAATCCTAGCTATTTATTCAAAACTCCGAATATCGCCTGGGGGTACAAGGCGGTACCTCACGTATCATGTGGATTTTCCACAGCCACCACACAGGCATTTTTTCTCTGATCGTCAGACTGACTGTCGCCATTCCGTGAGCAATCCCCTGGTCATAAACAGCACTAGTGGAGTTATTACGTAACTATTGGCCACATGGCCTCCACACCTGCGCTAGGTGTGTATTAGAAAAGCTTGACGACCGTTGCGCAAAGGTATCACGTAACAAGTTGCCCACCTGGGCTACTGCATTTGGAACTGCACATCGCCTCTAAAACAATTAATATCGCCACAGGCGAAAAGAAATTAAGAGCATGTACCGTCATGCTGGTGTCATTAAACAAAACTAACTGAACGCAGTGAGAAACAAATACTTTTCTGTTTACACTTTTGTTTACTAGAATGGATTCCTTTTACGTCCATATTGCTGACTTATTTCGATAACTGATTGAATTTTGTTTTTTTTCATGTACCGTAACAGAAAAAATATAGAATATTATTTAAGCATGTAGCCTATCCGCTCTCATATTCGATGATAATTCGACATTATGATTATTCCCTATTCGTGTTTTTGTTGTTTCAATGGAATCCATGACGTTTCGCCCCCCAGCCAATTCGCCCCCAGTCAGTTCGCCCCCAAGTGCATAACCAGTTTGCCCCCACAAAGGTACCAGTTCGCCCCCAGTCAGTTCGGGTCATGGAAATCCTGGAAAGTCATGGAATATGTATGTACCTCTTACGCCTGAGTGTAATAAAGTTCTGTTCTGATATATGTGTTTGTTCTGTGTTACACTAAACAGTTAGAACAAAAGACCAATCAGAAAGCATATGACTTGTTCAAGTCGGTGAGACATTTCTGGTAGAACAATATCAAGAGTTTAATGTTAAAACATTTAATAAGTACTAGCGAAAGTTTTCAAAGTGACGGTAACAAAACATATTTTGTTACAATGCCAGGAAAGTGTAAAGATGGTTGGATTCAACATAAAAATTATGTAAAAAAATTTACTCCCAAGTACTTCGTTTCAGCCTGAGCCATGTTTTCTATCAACAGACGACATGTGTTGTTTTAGCGGCAATTAATGTTTCTGTCTAAATCCGTTCGTGTATCATTGTTTTGACATGATAGATTCAAAACAATAAGAGGGTTACTACAAAACACGCCTTCATAAAATATTAATCAACTAGTTTATTACGCTGTAACGTGAGCGTGGGACTGTTACTTTATGTCGCACATGCGCTGATGTGACTATGTGAAATGGAGTACCGGTATTTAATTTTTTCGTGTAACAAAAAGTGTTTTTCTTTCTTTTTTCTCACTTCCACCCTGTGTTGAATAGTTGGAAATCACTACCATGGGATGATAATACAAATCAAGTAATTACGTTTTGCTTTTGGAAGGCAGTTTATTCTTTTTTAGTTCATAACAATTTCCTGCTGGCATAAACCTAAAATAAACACACACACACACTTTAACATCCCTCTAAAGAAACGGTACAATAATTGTTTAAAAGTAACAAATCATTGGGGGCGAACTGACTAAAAGTTGGGGGCGAACTGACAAATATTTGGGGGCGAATCGTCTTGGGGGCGAACTGGTACATGGGGCGAACAGGTCAAACTGGGGGCGAACTGGCTGGGGGGGGGAGAAACAAACGTCTGGTACCCTTTCAATGTTTGCCGAATGCAGTTTGGGACGGAAAAATATCCGCCCGGTCCCCCCCTTCCCCTAACCCTAACCTTAACTCCAACCCTAACCCAATCCTAACCTTAACCCTAACCCTAACCCTCAACCGTAACTAAAAATAATAATGGAGGGGACCGGGCGGATATTATACCCAATGTCACTTCATACACACTTTTTTTTATAAAACTGACTACAAATAAATTGGAATTGGTAATGTAATAATGATTTTTAACTACAAACCTGGCGCCAACATTATTCACCAATCACAAATGCTATGCTACGCTCAGAAAGTGTGTGTGGAAAATTCATTACATATGCAACCAATTGCTGGTCTATTAAAACATAAATGTCTAAACAGGACGAATAGAACTGATCGGACTAGACTTGAACGAAATAGTGGGACTTCAACTGCAAAAGAGCTACACACTGCTAATTCAGTGGGTTTTTCCCCGTATAGATACAGGCCTGTAGCCAGGATTTTGAAACCGATAAAGATATTCGCCGAATTTTAGGTAAAATTAGCTGGCCTGAAACCTTTTCACCAAGTTTCCATCAGTCTAGGTATCCCGTACGCCTATGGCCATATAGCCTAAACGTATGGACTTTACATCGCGCCTTATTTGTTCTAAATTGTCCCGAATTTCAGGAGATTAATTAATATAAACAACTTGAAATGCGGTAACCGTTTTGAGGTTCAGATTTAAAAACATTTTTATTTACATTTGAGGTCAAATTTCCGTGGTAAGTAAAAAAAGATATGGCGGCCTCCATTATGGTTGTATTTATGGAATTCATCTTTGTAAGCAATATTGCATTTAATGATATGAACCGACATTTATACTATAGCTGCGACACCAACTTATATAAATTTATATAATAGATCTATATATGTTCAACTCTTTTCTTTTCTATTCTTTTCTTTTTTTAATGATACAAAATGCATTTTTGGGGGTATTACAAAGCATATACAAATCTTGCATTTTGTTAATTGTTAACACTGGTCAAAATTTACTAAAACCACATTCAGTCTAATATTATAGAAACCATCTGTGGTTGAAGCTTGGCAATATATATATTATAAGAGCGGTTCACAAAGTTTAAAAAAGTGAAAGTTTGAGTTTTCAAAAGGAAAAATTATCGAGCCGAGGTACCAAAGGTTTTCGGGGCGTGCTTCCTGGGGCCAGTCGGGGAAAAATTAAAGATGCTCAGACATGTTTTTAGAAGCATTTCAAACGGGAAGGGAGTCACGGGACCCCTGAGACCCATCCCCGCTCATGGGAGTACATGGGGGGGGGGGGGGGAGAGGGGTCGATGGGTTCGACCGAACCCCCCCCCCCCGAAATCGCTTTTTTAAATAATTTAATATATCTGACATTATTATATTTACTCAACATAGAAATATATGCCCAATATCTCTGCAAACTATTTTGGAACCCCCCTTTTCAAAATCCTATGTATTGGAACCCCCCTTTTCAAACTCCTATGTACGCCCATGCCTCTGGCCCGCCAGTGTTTTATAAACACTTAGCAACAAAACTGACCAAAAGGTCCACTGGCCTGTGATTAATTCTGTTGAGCACTGAAACGTTTCATATTTGAAATAGAAGGCAAAATAACTATTTGCTTTTCTGATTCGCGTTTCGGTTGGTATTATCGCCGGTACCGGAAGTCAGAGAAAACACGTGCAGTTGTTGACAAGAATCGGACGTTGTGATCAGCTTCAACCCGTTTTGTGGTTTATTTCAAAGTATGGATACAGACAAAAAGGAGCCAAAACGCAAAAGGGTAAATTAGAATTACCCCTTGTCCCCGCCCCCCGAAAAATGTTATATCGTCCGGTTGACTAGTAATGGCTTTTTCGCAGACCTCGATTCCGTATGTAACTTACGTCAAGTTACGGTAACGTACGTTGGTTGTTAGTCACTTCGTACCATGGTCATTTCGTACCAGTCATTTCGTACCTTGGTCATTTCGTACCATTGCAAAAAGTCATTTCGTACCTTGGTCATTTCGTACCATGGTCATTTCGTATCATTGCAAAAAGTCATTTCGTTCCTTGGTTATTTTGTACCATAACTGAAAGTCATATCGTACCATGATATAACAATTTATAACAAACACCCCGGTAATGTCTTTTACAAAATTCTCGGAACCGAACATACGGGTACTTCGGCCCTATCCGCCATTGTTTATCACGTGACGCAGTGAAGCTTCTCCTTAGTTACGTATGGTTTGATAGTGAATTTAGTCAATTTTAGTCGATCATTTACAACAGTTAACGGCCAAGATGCCTAAAACATGTTGTGCAGTTGCGTGCATAAACCATAACTTGATGTTAAAAATAATATCGTTTTACAAATTTCGAAAAGAAGAGACCAGACGCCGCTTCTGGGTAGAGGCACTGAAACGTGACAAACCTGATGCGACTACGTTGAGTTTAATGTTGTTGCTTGTCAACAATAACCGACATTAATATCAACCAAAATGATTAAAGCATGTGCATTGATAATATTTCCACATTATACTGTAAATAAAATACACAATTCCATCTACTTTCATGAAAAAAACCCCCCAAAACCCGGATGCATCCAGTTCTTAAATAAAGAGTATACTCTTTATCATCAAATTTGTGTATATTTGCGAAAATTGAAGGCAATATCTCGGTTATATCCGTGAACGGTATTAGGGAAGGTGGTCAAGACCGACTTTGGGGTATCCACGCGCATAACACAGTTGTTGTCATCACTGACAAATTGAACTCCGCCAGATCTGTGATCAATACAAAGTACCGTAACTGCCTTGAACATTTTCGACCTCAGATATTGCACTTGATCAGATGATTGCGAACGTGCAAGTGCGTTACTCGCGTAGTTGACTCGAAGTCAGCCAGTGATTATTTCAATCGCAACTTCTCGTCGAATTCCGTAGGCTAATTTATATTATACCAAAAGATCTTATCGAGTTGACAAAAGTTGATAACTTGCTTAATACAAAACACAAATATTCGTACGTTTTTGTAATAGGCCTATTATAGATTTCTGTAAGGCCTTTACGTTGGGTGAAATTTTCAAATTTGTTCAAGAATCAGTAATAAACGCAGATGTATAACGTTCCGGTACTGTTAATAAATAAATATAGGTATTGCCGAATAATTCCGAATAGGTTCGTGTAAAAAAAAACCCAAACGAAGTTGCCTTATTTTTGGTGCATGCAGAATTTTAATGGTGCATGTAACTTTTTTTTCAGCATGCACCTGGTGCATGTAGATTTTTTTTTTCATTTCTAGCCCTGAAATGTGTCTGTAGCAGGCCTACAGTACGAAAATATAGGTTTTCTACTACTTTATATATAAATATGGCTTCTCCCCCTACCAAGTTTGTCCCTACTACTCAAGATTTTGCCCCCTATTTCCACTCCACCTGCGGACGTGTAATAGCCCAAATGTATAATGTATTAAACAATAAAGGTATACTTGTATCTCGGATACATACGCATACATGTGTATAATATATATATACACACACACACACATATATATTTCTGGGTTTTATTTTATTTACTCTGTTATGAATCAATGTAATTTGGTGGTTGTGGCACATTTGTAGATTTTGCTTCTGTTCAAGTTAAAGGACTTACCTTTTTGCATCTACATGTCGTTTTATGGTATTCTGCAGTTCTTCGGATTAAGTATATGTGTGTGTATGTGTGTGCATGTGTGCACACAATCTGCTTCAGCAATTATCTGCAATAAAATGAATGGTCATCAATATATTTGTTTTCCTTTCTAAAAACATTGTTTCACATGGAGAATAATATGACATTTAACTATCCCATTCATACATTTTCCTTGAATATGCTACATAAGTGCATCTATACAAGAGGTAATTTAACCCTGGTTAAAAGCAACTTAGGTTAAATATGTGTAGTCTAGCAGAAGGCATATTGATACAGATCGGTTTACTAACAGTCATGATAATTGCCCCATCTCCTTTCTCCACCTGTATCTTATGAAACATTAGTTTTGTACATATTACTTATATTTTAATTGCAATATCAATTCCAATACAGCCCAAGACAAAATCTGCAATATCCACTGACTAGGTATAAAACAACACATATATATATATATGTGTGTGTTAACCATTATTTACTCAGGTAAGTTTGTGTTTTATTAATAAATATACCATGTTAAACCCAATCTAATTAAAATTAGCTCCACTATTACATGTGGATCTAACAGCAGCCAGTTGGGGCTCATGTCCACCAATCAAAACCTTACTTGCCGGCAAGTCCACCAACACCTCCGGCAGTTGTTGTTGACACAGCGGCGGCCCAGCGAGAACCCAAGAGGAGGAAGATGTCATCGGTCACCTTACCGAAAACGTCCGACCAGCCCGACTGGGTTCTCGTCTGTGACAAACTCCCAGCGAAATACAGAGGAGCGGTTATTGGTGACTTCACCGACAGCAAACACCTCAAGGGACCCTGGTTAGACAACCATTGGCGCCAACTTCCAACAGGACAGGGGAAGTATCAGCTACAGGGTGCCCCCAACTCCAAACAACTTTACGTGACAGCACAGCAGGACGGGCTGTACAGGCAGGGACTCCTGATGCCAACGATGTCCAACGCGACCATTCACCGCATCCTAAAGATGGTACTGCAGGACATCTACCCAGGAGCCATCGGCCGCAACATCCAGGCCTTGACTGAAAGACTCCCCAACTTCAGGCCTGAACAGTCCATCAACTCGCCATGAGTCCTGCTGCGCCAACCTTAACTAGGACAGGTAACCTCCTTTTTGGGCTTAGTTGGACTTAAAAAAATTTTCGGCCGAGCTTCAAAATTTGTATGTTTATTTTTTTTTAATAAATAGTCCAACACACTTCTCTTTGGCGCCCGTTCAATTGCTCAAATCACCTTAAAACCTTTTAGGCCGAGCAGTCAAAACTACTTTTGGAATTAATTTCTTAGTCCGGACATGATTGGGATGCAGATATTCTCCGTAGACATAGTTTTTTAGACAGGTAGAACCAAGGAATCGAACTTCAGCCAATCACAGCATGGCCCTACTTGGTGTCTACTAGTCGGTCCGCGCAGTCGCTGGACCTCTACTAAATGGTTATATTCCAAATTCCGCCCACCTCAAACTTACCCCCCACCCCGTCCTGGACTCAGTCACTGGCGAAGTCAGAGATTAAGCCCATGACAGGCGTGTATGAAGCTTTCGTGGCATATATGCACGTTAAACCCTTTACTGACTGACTAACTTGCAGAATCATGCCAGTGATTTTAAAATAATTTGAACATTCCGAATTATCCTGAGGGTATACGACATGTTTCGTGTGAATTGCGAATGCCTTGAAACGTTTTATTTTATAAAATAATTAATTTGTAATGTAAAATTGAAGACTGATAACCCATCCCGTACGTATTGGTATGGTTTGCTTTACTGCGGCCACTAAAATAGACTCGCCCGATATTTTTAGAATTTGTAGGCTCCCAAATAACATTATAAAAGGCGAAGTGTGATTGGTCAATATTTAAATTATTATTTACGGACGAAATGTTACCTGGACATTCGAGACTATGCAGTGTTGTTAGTAATCTGATTAAAATTAGTTCTACTGGTCTAAATAAGGCATTCGTAATTCACACGAAACATGTCATATACCCTCAGGATAATTCAGAATGTTTTCAAATTATTTTCAAATCACTGGCATGATTCTGCAAGTAAGGTTTTGATTGGTGGACATGAACTCCAACTGGCTGCTGTTAGATCCACATGTAATAGTGGAGCTAATTTTAATTAGATTGATGTTAAACCCTATTTTTAAAACAGTTATATGTTTATTCAATGAGGTAACACTGTTTTAGTAGGTTGTAGACCATGACATGAAAGTAATATGGGAGTTATTAATTGCTACCCTAACTTAGATTATGGGGGACAATTTAAAATATGCCAAAGGGAGCTATATATTATTCTCCTTGAACTAATCTCAGGGGAGTGATGGGTAGTTAGAGAGATATAACTCCCCTTAGATGACAAGGTCTGAGGTTGGCTATATTTTATTATTGCTATTTTCTTTTCGCCTGCATTCAACCGGTAAGGAAGGCCAACATCATGAGATAATTTCACAATCTGTAAAAACAAAATCATTTCATTATTTCAAGAAACTGGTTTTTTTTTTTTCAAAGAATAAAAGAATGTATTCAGTGGAACATTTTCACTGTTGCCAATACATCTATATAATAAGAATGACAATAATAATACTGTAATTTAAAGTTGTAAAGTAACAACTTTGCAATTGTTTAATTATTACATTCTATTTTGAAATAAAATAATTATGTTAAATCAAAAATAATTATCTTAAATCATGCATATACATTTTATTATTATACATACAAATTATATATTTTGTAGCCCACATCATAATTATTATAATATTAATAATTATCTTATTATTTCAAAGTTGTTAAAATATATAATTAATATTACCTGAAAATTGCATCAACAAAAATTGTTCTGCCCAACCTGCCTCTAGTCAGGTCCCCTCGACAATATAAGCTATACGGAAACATGTCAGTAATAAATATAGACTGTACTAATTCATATTCCCGTTCGTTTCTGTTATATGACGACCCAAGCTGCTATAAAGTATTATAAGACATGCTGCAACTATGTGTTAGCTACAGAAAATAAATGACAATATGCAAGGCATGCAGAAAGTTAATATGATAACTTTATTCTATGTAAAACAGTAATCACTACGGCTTTACTTCACCCCCAAAGACCCGGATGATCGGTAACTAGGCCGTGTGACGTCACGCCGGTTCCGAGAATAACATTAAATTACAAATTTGTGGTTAATTTAAAGGTAGACTAAACTCCAATCAAGAACCACAGGTACAAGCCATGAAAAGAAAAGACCAATTAAGCAAGAAAACACTCCGACTATTATTTCAGTACGTGGGTTAATTTATATACAAAATATAATAGTTATTTCAACACTTTGACAATGGTGGTTTATTTTGTATTGAAAAATAAACCACATATACACGTTGTTGTGTTACTGGGATAGATATTACTACAGAATATTGCGATGCATCCGCAAAAATCAGGTATGTTTTGTTTCTTCAGTTCGAAGACTAATTTCTGATGTGACACGTTAGGTATTACGTAACCACCAGCTCGCCAGAGGGCGTATTCACTGGGATGGTACAAAATGGCTGCGCCTGTTATATATAATAGCCGTCACATTTAACCGTTTTATTAATTAACTATACAATTATACTTGTTGATATTAAGCGATAATGTGCATTATGTATCGTTGAATATGCACACTAGTCCAAAAGCCTTGCTTTAGCATTCCTTTAAGGGATATTTTATCAGCAAAAGACTAAAAATTATTGCCACTTTGTATAAACATTAGCAATTGGCTAATTTGGCAATCAGTAAGGTAGTTAATGTTTTAATGGCTGTTATTGTTTATTTCTTGAACAAATAAGATGCAAATAAGCAAGTTTGAAAAGAAGACCTAATAAATAAATAATATTTTGTTGGTCCATTATAGGCCTATTGTTTTGTTGTTTTTGACTAATTATCTGGAGCCATTTCACACAAAATCGAAGTTGGCAGTTAGTAGTAAATACCATATACGGCTCTTGTCAGGTAAAATGGAAATAACAGTTGACAGGTATTATGGGTTATCAATAACGATATGCTGCACAATAACGTGTTCTGGTTTTCAAACTGTCAAAATAAAGTTTTAAAACAAAACCCACTGCTTTTATGCTATAGTCAATTCGTTTTCTATATACTGGAATGAAATGACTAGGGAAAGAAACGACTAGGGTACGAAATGACTTTTCACAATGGTACGAAATGACTAGGGTACAAAAAGACTTGGGTACGAAATGACTTTTTGCAATGGTACGAAATGACCAAGGTACGAAATGACTAGGGTACGAAATGACCAGGCAGCATGGTACGATATGACTTGGGTATGAAGTGACTATGATTCCGTACGTTACATTTCACAATTTTGGCTAGGTTTAGTCGTTAGAGCCTTTGATATAGAGGTGTACGGGTCGAACTCTTTCAGCCAGTGCACCACGACCAGCATATCAAAGGCCTTGGTATATGCTATCCTGTCTGTTATATGGTGGATATAAAAAAAAAATCACTTGCTACTAATGGATAAATGTAGTGGGTTTCCTTTTCAAGACAGTTTGTCAGAATTAACAGATGTTTGACATCCAATAGGCGATGATTAATAAATCTACTTTAGTTGTGTCATTAAACAAAACTAACTGTAACCAGTTCAAAATTATTTGACTTCACACCCATATCAGTTCATGCTACAGAGTACATACTTTCCGATTGTTTATTCTAATGTAACTAGCATTTAAGTGTTATTTTTCATTGGTCTGTTTTCATAAACAAATCTGACGGTTTATGTATGCTGTCATGTGCAACCAGGATTTATAAGATTAAAACATTTTGAGCACTTGTTCAATACATGTTCAGTCCCTTTTTATGGTTCCCTGCTGGAATACGTGGACATAAAATGCAGATCCAAATGTTGAGATCTTCGCTACATCTCTCTGTCTCCTCTCTCTCTCTCTCTCTCTCTCTCTCTCTCTCTCTCTCTCTCTCTCTCTCTCTCTCTCTCTCTCTCTCTCTCTCTCTCTCTCTCTCTCTCTCTCTCTCTCTCTCACACACACACACACACAATGAATTACAATTAATGATGGTGTGAGTGCTTAGGGAATTTTGTTTAGCATTTGATAGTAATCTTGCTAATAATATTTTTAAATTTAAAAAAAATCATTTTCAATCTTTTAATTCATTATTAAGGAAGGGTACAATGCATACACCAATTACTTTCTTTTAGCCTGTGATACCGCCCGGTTCCACATATTTTGAAGCCACATCTCGTGTATCGGGAAAAGATAAGAGCTTTAAGAATAAAAGAAAACCGCAAGGAAACGGCAAACAACCAAAATATCGCCATGGATTTAAGACTTTCCAGAAAGACAAGCATGGAGGACAGAAGACCAATTCCAGGGAAAAACACATGGCTTCAAAGAAACCATGGCATGCTCACACAGTGAAAAAAACACTTCCACGTAGACGGGTAATTACTGAGTTTATCTTCTATTAGAAGTTTTAACATAACAGACTTATAATAATATACTCTTCAAAAAAAGTAGAGGAACCTGAAATATTAGGTTTGTTTATCAACACACCGAAACACATTCCATAGTTTGCACGTGCATCACACAGTTGTCCCGTACATGTGCATAGGGTGTCATTCTCGATTTTGACAATTTCAAGGAAGGTCGATTAATCACTGTGGAGCATTATTTCTGTCAATCTTTTTCATTCTGTTGATCATACAGTTGTTATTGTTTTGTTTTTAGTCATTTGTATTGTATATTGCAATTTACTGATAAAAAAACGTCAACTTTCAAATTTCACTTCTGATCCCAATCTTCCTTCAAGATCTTTGGTGGTCATAAAACCTACTGTAATACTGAATTACCAGTTGTAATGTTTGCCCAATTAATTCACTATTATCATATAACCTTTCCCCACCGCTAATATACCTTACAATTTTGGCAGTTGTAATTTCTTATTAGTTCCCCTACTTTTTTGGTAGAGTATATTATATTAATATCTTAGTGTTTGTACAATCAAAGCAGTTAGCAGCTTTTGTTTGAAATGGTGTTACCAGATTTTGCCGTTGAAGGGGAGCTGTTACTGTGTTCAAGAAAAGTAATTCTTAGCACTTATTAAAAAGGTACCTATACTTAAAATGATTAAATATTGATGCTCACTATGGTAATGCCTTAAATGGCTCCCCACAATCTAGGTTATGGGTTCAATTAATTTTCATTTGCTTATTGCTGGAACCTGCAAAGAACTGATATATAGAGGACACTCCCCAAGTGTCTTGTGATATCATAATTGATGAAAGTATGAAAACCGAGGCTTGCATTAGGAAAAATGTAGCGGGTTTCCTCTGATGACTACGAGTCAGAATTACCCAATGTTTGACATCCAGTAGCCGATGATGAATACATCAATGTGCTCTAGTGGTGTCATTGAACAAAACAAACTTCTGAAACAGAAAACCATCTTACATGTACATGTAATTGCCCAGTTTTTAGGTTGGAATTTCTTTAGGCGAGGCATGGCAAGAATTGGATTTGAAAAATTGTTTAATGTATGCACTTTGCCGATTATATTTAAAAAAAAAAAAAATTAAATTTAATTCCATGCAGAGTTCACATGGATCATGGAAACCCTCAAAAGTCATAAAATTTGTAGAATTCCCACTTATAAGTTATAATTAGACCTCTGCAATTCACATCAAAATAGTGTAATATTAATATTATTCAGTAATGTTGATGATCACAGAAAAACTTTAAAAAAAAAATCATGGGCTTTTCAATCCCCATCGGTGGGTCCATTGGGCTATTTTTCATTCCAACCAGTGCACCCCGACTGGTATATCAAAGGCCATGGTATGTGCAGTCCTGTCTGTGGAATAGTGCATATAAAAGATCCCTTGCTACTAATGGAAAAATGTAGGGGGTTTCCTCTCTAAGACTATATATCAAAATTACCCAATGTTTGACATCCAATTGCCGATGATTAATAATCAATGTGCTCTAGTGGTGTCATTCAACAAATTCCATCTGTTCTGAGATTTAACCTTTCACTTTCTGTTTCAGTATGATCCTTTCCCTGGAGATGCACCGGTTCCAGATGATAAGATGAAAAAATACAGACGAGGCTCACCCATGAGAAATGTAAGTTGTAGCATAATAATGATAATGTTGCATTTACAAATATGATATCCTGGATACCAAGTCATAGCATAATAATGATAATGTTGCATTTACAAATATGATATCCTGGATATCAAGTCATAACATAATATTTAATAATGTCGCATTGATAAATATGTAAGCTTACAAAATTGTTGGAAGCTTGTTACTATTTTCTTGAAAGTTGAGTTTGCAATTGTCCTATCTTTTGTAACATTTGAAACGGCAATCTCATCTAGTAACTGCATGTACATGTATTTTCTTTGCTATTTTAATAGAGTGCATTATATACCTAAACATTGCAGAAGTATGTCATTCTGGGTATGACCAGTGGGCTATTTCTCACTCTAGCCAGTGTACCACGACTGGTACATCAAAGGCCATGGTATGTGTTATCCTGTCTATGGGATGGTGCATATAAAAGAACCCTTGCTGCTAAACAAAAAGTGTAGCCCATAAAATGGCGACAGCGGGTTTCCTCTTTCAATATCTGTGGTCCTTAACCATATGTCCGATACCATATAACCGTAAATGAAATGCGTTGAGTGCGTTGTTAAATAAAACATTTCCTTCTTCTTCTTCTGGTTATGAAACATATACTAAGTTCAATAATCTAATAGAAATATATACTTTGTATTTTCCGTTACTGCTCTTGATTTATTAATATTTTTTATAAAAATATTTTTACAGAAAACTGCTAGGTCTATTAGTGGTCACTACAGTTTTATAGAAAAAGAACAGAAAGTCAAGTATGCAGTCAAACTTTCCGCCAGATCCGAATTGCTGTTACAAGAAGATGCTGGGTATATTTTACAGTGAAAACCTCTCAAAACCAGACCCTCTATAAACCAGAATTCCCTAAAAACCGGACATGTTTCAGGTCATTTTTTAAAATCAGTACAGAACTTAACATGTCTAAACCGGATACCTCTTAAAACCGGACATTTTACTTGGTCCCGAGGGTGTCCATTTTAGGGGGTTTTTACTGTAGATACAATAACAGTTGGAAATAAACATCATGGGTTCTTAAATTTATTTGGCTATGATAGCATGTTGATTACTCCTGTGCATAGCTCATTTTCTGATTGTATTTTATCCCATCTCAGCCAGTGCCCTATGATTTGTGTATCAACGGCTGTGGTATGTGCTGTCCTGCCTGTGGGAAAGTGCATATAAAAGATCCCTTGCTGCTAATGGAGAAATGTCTCTTAGACTATATGTCAGAATTACCACATGTTTGACATCCAATAGTCATTATTGCTCATTGATTTGAATACCTTCTTGAGGTGCAGGGTTGGGACATAGCTCAGTGGTACAGCGCTCGCCTGATGCGCAATCGATCTAGGATCGATTCCTATCGGTGGGACCATTGGGCTATTTCTTGTTCCAGCCAGTGCTCCGCAACTGGTGTAACAAATGCCGTGGTATGTACTATCCTGTCTGTGTGATGGTGCATATAAACATATCCGTTACTGCTAATCAAAAAGAGTAGCCCATGAAGTGACGACAGCGGGATTCCTCTCTCAGTATCTGCGTGGTCCTTAACCATATGTCCGATGCCATATAACTGTAAATAAAATGTGTTGAGTGTGTCGATAAATAAAACATTTCCTTCCTTCTTGAGGTGCAATGGGTCTTCGAATCAATCACCAGGTTCATGGTGGGGGTGAGGTTGGTCAAAAATCATCCCTGCTCAAAGCAATTCATATAATATATATTTTCTTGGGAAACATGACCCGAACTCCCTAGAACCTTTGTGTGCCACAAACTAGACTCCTCTCCCGTATAACTGTCTTGATGAATTTACATTGATCTTATTCCAACCAGTGCCCCATGTCTGGAACATTAAGGCTATGGTATGTACTGTCCTGCCATTGGGAAAGTATATAAAATATTCCTTGCTGCCTTTTAGTAGGAGTAGCCTGTGTGGTAGCAGCGGGTTTCCTCTCTTGTGACCTGTTGTTAAAATACAGCCATATGTTATACACTAAATAGACATATATTTTAAAATGTGCTGAAATGTTATGAAGCAATTTATATTATTTTCCAAGTACTTTGCACTAGTTTATATACACTTTTCATAGATATAGAGGATACTCCCCGAGTGTCTTGTGATATCATAATTTATCAGCACGAGTTGATAAAAATATGAAATCCGAGGCTTGCCAATAATTTTATACTTTTATTAACGAGTGCTGATAAATTATGATATCACAAGACATGAGGGGGGTATTCTTTTTATCATCCATTATCATTCTTTTCATTTGCGACAATGTCAGTAATGTGGGTTGAATGTCAACGGTAGACTCGTTAACTAGCAGAACGGCAGTGGCGTGACATCACTAATGGTAGGTTTAGCGCTGAAACAAACAGTGATGTAACAAAACTTTGTCTTGTGATTAAGATTTTACCAATCAAGATTATATCAAGATTGCAGGAGATATCACAAATTATGGTGCCAGCGATATCTCCTACAAAAGCCTTTAATGGATGATAAAAAGGAATATCACTTGTGTGTACATGTACATTCATAACATTTTAGTGTTGATTGGAAAATCCTTGACATGTGGTTCACTTGTAAGTAAGCTGATAAGTGATTGTTTTTTTAATGGACAGGTTTCTGCAAGCTGAGGAGGGAGAAAACACAGCAGAAATAAGTCAGTTTGACATAGTTGATGCTGTAGATATTACCAGTGCTCAAAAGGTAGGACCGGATTTTATTCGTAAATTAATCTACTATTAGGGCTTGCTCTGGGTCAGCAGAACACTTCGCCAAATTATCTGTTAAATTTTCAATTTTTTTGATAGATATCCAGTTATTTTGTAAGAAAATATAAATTATTACATTAAATTATTTCATTTTTAAAATTTGCGATTAGTGAATTTGGCAAATGCCAGAGCTAGCCCTGAATATTCTATAAGCTGGATTAATAGTGTCGTGTTTTGTTTTACATGAATACACACCTTAGAATGATGTGTACATTGTACAAACAACTGGTGGTATCTGCAATGAAAATAATGATTACATATAAATTTTGTGACTTCAGGTTTGATGTGAACAATGCGAAATTCATGTGCACAATCTGCAGTGAAAATAATTCCTTCACAGAAATTTCAAGACTTGAGGCTGGATATGGAGAATGTGAACTTTATATGAACAGATTTCCCCCAGTTTACACTAATACAGACTCATGCTTTCAGTCCATATATTTCTAAATTACTGAATACTCTACATACATGTATATGACAGTGTTATTCAAATACTTGTATCTATATTGCAGTACTTTGAGTTGAAACTGCCCACCTTTGGACCATACCGGATGAACTACACAAGAAATGGCAGGTGGGATATCTGTTCAACTAGTACAATCCATGTTTATTGATAAAACAAATTTAAAACCAATTCAGTACCCATCACTGGCCCATTTGGTATGCATATATTTTGTTGTTTGACTGCATTCTAAATTCTGTTGGAATTTTCGAATCATTCATCTATAACCAGAATAGAAAAATATACTGTAAAACATTTCTAGACATCATGTAACAATAATACTTTTTGTTTATGAATAAAAGGTGTACACTCTATTCCAATTGTGTGTACATGTAGTTTGAGGATGGACAAGTTTATACATAGAGAACATAATTGGGTCTAACATATTCACCAATGTTATTGGGATCTCTGGTGTTCTGTGTATTCAGAATTTAGGATCTTGTTATAATCTTTCCATACATTGATTTCGAATGGTAAATACAAAATTGGTAACAATTAAAAAACTTTTTAACAGACATTAACATTTTGAAGAAAGATAACTAACTGATTCCTGTTTTACAAACTTTAAGTTAAAAGATGAGATTTAGCCATTACTTTTCCTATGGCAGTGGCACTGTCAAAATTTGCAATAAAAGTTAATGTTAATGTTTTGTGTTTCTCACGAACTGTAAGTCCAAGGTCAATGATATTTGGTTTATAGTTGCACCTATGAATGCACATCACATAGCACTGAACATTTCTATAGCAGTAAGACATTTAAAATATACAGAATTATAGTTCAGTCTTGTATTTGATTTTACTTTTGAAAGGCATCTCCTGATTGGTGGATCAAAAGGTCACATGGCAGCCATTGATTGGCAGACTAAGAAGCTCTTGTGTGAAATGAATGTCATGGAAACAGTTCAAGATATCAAGTAAGAAAATTATAGAATCTTTCTTTATATATATATACTCATGGCCAAAAGAAACTTTACAAGTAATATTTTTGAATTTGTGGGGTAACGGCAAATAATAAGAATAACATTATTTGTGATATTATTTAATAGTTCAATACCAAATGTAAATCATCAACAAAAGCAACGTGACTGCAGGTAACAATTACGTCATAATGTGAAAGTTACACATGGGGTCAAAAACCAAATTTACACTGAAATGTCACCCAATGAAGTCGAGCAAAGTGAGGTATTTCAGACTCCATAATGTCTCTAATAATGTGTGTGTCCCCCGTGAGCTCGGATACATGCATGCACACGTCTTCGCATAGATGTAGTCAGCCTTCTGATTACATCAGTCGGGATGCGTCGCCATTCCTCAACTAGGGATTGTTGCAGTTGTTGTCTGTTGAGTGGGGGCTGTTGTCTCTGTCGAATCTGGTGATCAAGGTAGTCCCAAAGATGTTCTATAGGTGACATGTCTCGAGAGCGTGCAGGCCATGGCAAGACGTTAACATTCTGATAGAGGAAGTCTTGCACAATGCGAGCAACGTGAGGTCTCGCATTATCCTGCTGGAACATGATCCCTTGAGGCTGTTGCTGTAGGAATGGCAACTGGTCTTAGCACTTCATCCCTGTAACGTTGAGCGTTCAGATGGCCATCAATGATGACAAGTTCAGTGGTCTGATCGCCACAGATGCCTCCCCACACCATCACACTACTACCTCCGAAAGGTTCGACTTCATTAATGCAACAACGGGCTGTACGTTCTCCTCTACGCCGATACACTCTTATTCTCCCATTCCCACGGAACAGGCAGAACCTAATCTCATCAGGAAAGAGAACCCTTCGCCAATCACGAATCAGCCAACGCCTCATATGCCTGGCCCATCGTAATCTGAGCCGACGGTGTTGGTCTGTCAATGTGGTCCCACGGTAGGGTCTGTAGGCTCTGATACCAGCAGCATGTAATCTTCTTGACACGGTGTGTCTACTCACATGGTGGCCGAATGCCATTGCCGCTGATGATGTCACCGTCAGAAACCGATTACGTAGGTGTAATGTTCGTAGGTATCGGTCATCCCGTTGAGTTGTGGCACGTGGTCTACCCGTTCTTGGCCTGTCCGATGTCCAACCTGTCTGTTGGTATCGATTTATCAGGTTACCAACAGCAACTCTGGAACATCCAAACGTCCTTGCGACATGAGCGTTAGATGCCCCCATTTGTATCATGCCTATGGCCCGCTTGCGTTGTTCTACAGTAAGTCGTGGCATTCTTTTGGTGGTTTTCTATCAAATGCATACCCTACCAGTATCCTGGCTCATTTTAATACCATTATTGCACGGGTGAATTTCGTAGGTCCTGGAAAACGTGATTTTGATATATTTTTTGCTGGGCATGAAAAGCATGCAACGTTATGTTTCAAATATACTGTAGAAAGTTGGTTTTGTTTGGGTGATTATTTATGCAATTGGTTACGTTAGGATATATGGATGTTTTCAGAGACTAAATTTTGTTTTCATTTGTAAAGTTTCTTTTGGCCGTGAGTATATATATATATATATCAGTGTTCTTGCTGGGTGAAAATTAAAGGAGGGCGGGTGCGCGGCACCACACCCTTCAAACCCCCCTCCCCCCAAAAAACAACAACAACCGAAAAGCAAAATGAAAAAGGGGGGGGGGGGGGAAAGCTTGGTGGTTACCATGTTGTTGTGTGTTGATAGACTTTGTGGAAAGACATACTCCTTATTTTGCCTACAAAAAGGTTTATACAAAATACAAGCACTCTTCTTTTAATTGAACCGAAGATGTTATTGGTCCGATATTCACGGGCAGTTCCGGTTTTGCTGAACCGATCAAAGTTTTAATATTATTTTAATAAAGATTTCAAGATATACGAAAAACAAAAAAGACGTTTGTGTGATCCCCTAATGTCGAATACATTTTTTCTTATTTCCATCTTCATCGAATGAATCGATCACTGTGATAAAATATTATCGCCAACTGATAAAAAGTAGTTTTGTTTTTGTAAAGGCGGTGTATATATTATTTGGCATTTAATGCTAAACACTACCACTTATGTTGTTTTTATAAGCGGTGTTATCTCCCCAAAATGAAAAGTTTATAATATGTTATAATATCAGTTACAATCAATTATATCTGCAATTGAGGACAAAATATCAAACAACAGTTAGTGGAAATAAAAGATAGAGTGACCGTTCTGATCACATGACAGATTTGGCGCCAAATAAGTGGGGGGGTTTTCATCGGAGAATAAAAAAATGTTTTCATTGCTCAAGTAAAATATAACTTTTATTGTGTGTATTAAACATACAAATGGATACAGGTATGGGATAAAATAGAGGCTATTAAAAATACTGTTAAATTACGTTATGGTAACTGTCATAAATGTTTCGTCAATTGCTTTTTCGTACACAACACAGCTTGTTTCCTTTGATGTCCAGTGTGCAGACTGATTGTTGTGTTTTTCATGAGTGGAAAAAAGTGTGCATTTGGAAATAGCGGAGATGGGTGCTGGAAAATATAGTATGGTGCTGGAAAATAAAGAGGGAAGCAGAAAAATAAAGGAGAGTGGAGAACGTGAAAGGAGGGCGACAAAATGCAAAAGCGGGGCGGGCTGCCCCACTTAAATGGAGCAACGAGAACACTGATAATATATATATATATATATATATATATTATTGATCTTTCGGATTAAATTATGTTTGATTACATTTAAGTTTTTCACAGTTACATGGCTACAGAATATATTATATTGTTTCCTTTCATCGTACTATAAACTAAATCATATTTTGTAGAACTTAAAAACATGGATCAAAAGTTATTTTGAGAAGAAGAAAAAATGTTTTATATATAAACAGTGTAAGTCTAGACTCTAAATGACACTGTTTAGTTTGGAGGGTTTAAGAATCCACAATATCATATTGAAACTTGGATCCATTGTTGAAAACAAAGCTAATTTGATTGAAATGAATTTTGTTAATATGGGTGGGGTTTTTGTTTTTGTTATTGGCTTAAGAAACTTTGAATGTGATTGCCTTTTTCAAACCATATTCATTAAACTGCATGCAATATCTTGTGTAGTGTCGACATGCCATTATTCTTTGTTACTTTGCATGATGTGATTGATTCAGATGGCTTCATCAGGAGACAATGTTTGCTGTGGCCCAGAAACAGTGGACATACATATACGACAACCAAGGAATTGAGCTACACTGCCTTCGGATGCTTGACAGTGTGCTAAGAATGGAGTTTCTTCCATATCATTTCCTGCTTGCAACATCGGTAGGTCAGAGACTCTGCTATCAGTTTTAAGACATAAAAAGTCATTATTTGGCTTACATGTGGATTACACTGACCAAAAATGATGAGAACTCATTTTGGTTTTTTAATAGAAATTTGCTTTGAAACTTCATGTATTTGTTCTCCTAACACCATTTTAGGCACGTTTTCTTGAGGTCCTTTCATATTGCACTTTTGGTAAAGACTAGTTTCATTCACTTAAATAATAAACCACAGAATCTGATTCAAACTAATATGGAAAAAAACAAGAGAAAAAATCTGCAATGGTGATCTTAAATTTTTGTATTATAAATATTGTCATTAGCAAGGCTGACACAGGAAAACCTTTTGGTTTAGCCATTTTTCAGATATGTGGAGGATTCCCTTGAAAATGATACAAAAATGGCTAATTTAAAGAATATTTTATTATCCAAAGACTAAATGTTGTAGCCACTTTGTAGAACAATTAGTAACTGGCTAATTTGGCAGTGGACAGGGTGAGCCCTGCATTGGCTATACATTCATGAGCTTTATTTGTATTGTATTTATGCTTTTATGTGCTTCAGTCGATAAATAAACATGGATATAATATTATGAAGCATTTCCAATGCTGCTGACTGTGTCAGAGTTGTCAGGTTTGTGACCCAGGAGTTGTCTTACTTTTACAACATGCTAGGGTTTAATTGAGCAAACATTTCTTATATTCTTTCAGAACTCAAAAGGTTTCTTATCATACATAGACATTTCTGTTGGGAAGGCTGTTGCTGGCCATAGGACCAAACTTGGAAGGCTGGACGTCATGTGCAAGAATCCGTCCAATGCAGTTATACATCTTGGACACTCAAGAGGCAAGTACGAGGTCCCCAACTCTTTTAGACACAGGGTGGGACATAGCCCAGTGGTAAAACATTCACTTGATGCGTGGTCGGTCCAGGATCGATCCCCATCGGTGGACCCATTGGGCTATTTCTCGTTCCAGCCAGTGCTCCACAACTGGTGTAACAAAGGCAGTGGTATGTACTATCCTGTCTGTGGGACGGTGCATATAAAATTTTTAATATCCCTTGCTGCTAATTGAAAAGAGTAGTCCATGAAGTGGCGACAGCGGGTTTCCTCTCTCAATATCTGTGTGGTCCTTAACCATATGTCTGACCCCATATAACCGTAAATAAAATGTGTTGAGTGCATCGTTAAATAAAACATTTCCTTTCCTTTCGTTTACTTTTAGACACACAATAGCATTAACTTTGGTTTGATCTACTGATGGAGACCTAAAGTCAGTTAAAAGTAGGTTTTTTAACGACACCACTAGAGCACATTGATTATTAATCATCGGCTATTGGATGTCAAACCTAAAGTCAGAGTAGCCACTAGAATCTGATTTCACTTATCCTGAGCTATATGTCATGAACAATAATGCATTTATTTCAACTTATTTTCGTGCTTATATCCAATTACGGTTCAAGCATGATATCCTGGGCACACCTCTCAGCTATCTGCGCTGTTTGTCCAGGACAGACAATTAGTTGTTAATTGTTAGTGAGAAATAAGTCGTTGTAGTGGCCTACCCATTGAGTCGTTAAAACTCCCTCTAGGTGGGAGCCGGTACCAGGCTGCGAACCCTATACCTACCAGCCTTATGTCCAATGGCTTAACCACGACGCCACTGAGGCACTTTAATAATGCATTAAGGAAGCTTAATTATTATAGTCTTGAGTAATGTTTACTTTAATACAGTGAAACCCATCAAAACCGGATGAGTTTCTTGGTCCCCCTTTAAATAGCAATACATATCAGAACTGGATCTAAACTGGATACCTTCAAAACCAGACTTTTTACTTGGTCCCATAAGGGGGTGGGACGTAGCCCAGTGGTACAGCGCTCGCTTGATGCTTGGTCGGTCTGAGATCAATCCCCATCTGTGAACCCATTGGGCTATTTCTCGTTCCAGCCAGTGCTCCACGACTGGTATATCAAAACCGTGGTATGTGCTATCCTGTCTGTGGGATGGTGCATATAAAAGATTACTTGCTACTAATGGAAAAAAACATAATAGGTTTCCTGTCTAAGACTATATGTCAAAATGACCAAGGGTTAGACATCCGATAGCCAATGATTTATAAATCAATGTGCTCTAGTGGTATCATTAAACAAAACAAACATTTTGGTCCGATGAGTGTCTGGTTTAGAGGGCATGGTGCCTTGTGTGATTTTTCAGCTTCAGCTTTTTTCTTCCATGAAATAATGTTATAAAATAGAATGGACTTGACCTGAACAGCTGGGGAAAAAACCCTTTATGTTTATTTAAGTATGGGGTAAGTCACATCTGTTTAAGATCATTTCAGCTTTTATTTCTTAAATGGTTATTGAATCCCTGGGCCCATGGTCAAGATGTTGATGACTTTTAAGCTTTTCAAAGATTTATAATAATTGGTGGGGGGGGGGGGGGGGGGGGGGTGGAATAAACAATAAATAAATGTAGTGTTAAATAATTATTTTTACCGTGAACAGGAACCGTAACTCTGTGGTCGCCCAATGTCAAAGAGCCGCTTGTGAAGATGTTGTGTCATGGCACGGGAGTCCGATCTGTAGCTGTCGACAAAAGAGGATTGTGAGTTTCCTTTGATGTGTTGTACTCTACATGCAACTACAAGTTTCAAAGTAATATCTGTGTGGTCCTTAACCATATGTCTGACGCCATATAACCGTAATAAAATGTGTTGAGTGCGTCGTTAATAACACATTTCCTTCCGTCCTTCCTTAACAGAGAACCCCCATTATTATTACATATTTAAGATTAAAGTCGTTATATATATATCTTTGACTGAGCCAGAATACAGGTACCTATATTAACTCATCTGTTGCTAAAATATTTATTCTGTAATTGTACAAAGCTTAGATTGTTTACCCCTATTGACAAAAGTTTCCAATGAATCTGTACAACCACACCCATTTTAGACCTCCATCTTTTACTGGGGCTGGACATAGCCCAGTGGTAAAGCGTTCGCTTGATGTGCAGTCAGTCTGGGATCGATCCCTTTCGGTGCACCTATTGGGCTATTTCTTGCTCCAGCCAGTGCACCATGACTGGTATATGAAAGTCATAGTATGTGCTATCCTGTCTGTGGGATGGTGCATATAAAAGATCCCTTGCTGCTAATCGAAAAGAGTAGCCCATGAAGTGGCGACAGCGGGTTTCCTCTCTCAATATCTGGGTGGTCCTTAACTGTATGTCCGACGTCATATAACAGTAAATAAAATGTGTTGAGTGCATCGTTAAATAAAACATTCCCATCCTTCCACCTCTTACCGAGGCATCTCCTTTATTGCTTCACGTAATATCATTTAGGAGTGTGGTACAGTCAGTTACCACATACCTTTGCTAGTAGTAAGCATGGTTATTGCACACTTTTGATGTTGTGTTCGACAGCCAATAGTCCCAAGTGTGAAAGAGCTATAACCATGCATACAACAAGTTTATGTGGTAATTTTAATTAACTTAACATATAATTAATTATAATTTTCTAAAATTACCTGTTTCAGATACATGGCCACCTCGGGAGTTGACAGGAAGCTCAAGATCTGGGACCTTCGCACCTACAAGATGTTACAGTCATACAAACTAGCAGCAGGGGCCACAACTCTAGCTTTCTCACAGCGTAATATGTTAGCTGCCGGCATTGGAAACATTGTACAGGTATTCTTAGCACACAACTTACTCAGTGGCGGATCCAGAAAATCCATTTAGTGGGGGGGCCCAGTGACATGAGGTGGAATGCCAAGGGAACTTTGGGGGTGGTTTGGAGGAGGATCGTAAAAAAAATTAATTTAATATATAATAAAATTATAACTATCACAAACTTTAGGGGTGGCCCTAACCCCCTGGGGCCCCCCTAGATCCGCCTCTGTTGCTCTCTTACCATGTCCCATTCTAAGTTGATGCTCCACGACTGTCCTGTCCAAGACCACTGTTTGTGCTGTTCAGTGTGTGTGCTGGTATTCTATCGATGTTATGATCAGTTAAACAAATTCATAAATGCAGGCCCTCGGATTTCACGGAAACAATTGTTTCAGTAAAATCATGGAACTGAAATTTTGTTTCCCGTGATTATTATATGAAGTACGACTATTCAACAACAATAATATAATAATATATATAATTAATTATTTTTAAAAAACAGTTTCCGATGGGTTCCCATGATTACAAGGCACGGAACCGAAAACGTTTCCCCTGAAATTTGAAATTCTATGGCATGTAAATGACTGTTACAAGTAATGTTAAATGTAATTACTTTATATAATGGAATTGATGTAAATATGCTGGGAATTGGGCTTGTTTTCATGTGCACATAAAGAGAGCAGTGGTTTTCCCAGAGGCAAAACGAATAGCAACCTGCTACTTCTAATGTGTGTAACCAAGCACTTTGACAACATGTAAGCGTCTTACGTAAATTGCTGCTACACTTTTATTTGGCGAGTGCTGTGCTGGTTTTAACAACGTTTGAAACTTAAAAATACACTGATAAAAAGTTACCTTGAAAAACTTCCAGTTTTGAGGAAATTCTGATTTACTGAGGGGTTTCACTGTGATGAAATTTATGAGAATTAAAACAATAGAAAAATGTCATTTGTTGTGTTACCTGATCTCTGAATGTTGTAGATATATGATGACTGCTGCCTCAACACCGCCAGTGCTCCATACATGTGTCACAAACTGCAGTCGTCGGTGTATGGGACAGAGTTTTGTCCGTACGAAGATGTGCTCGGTGTCAGTCATGGGAATGGATTTACCAGTCTCCTAGTACCAGGTAGGCCCACCATGGTCTTAAGAGTTAGTCCCAGTACCCGTCTGGGCCCTGTTCCACAAAGCGATCTTAGCACTAAGCTTACCTTAGTGCATAAGGTAGCTATGCACTTAAGGTGATGTTAGGGCCAAGATCGCATTGTGGAACGGGGCCCTGGATTGGATGTGCTAACAAATCTTTTTTAGAATCTGGTCAGGGGCCTAGCTTCCATATACGCAGGTACGCACCACCTAAGATTACAAATATTTTTATTTATTATTAAAATATATGATGTAAATGCGTGTATGTGTATGCGTTTTATTCCATCGCCAAAAAAGTCTGCGTACCACCTGAAAATGCCAAGCTAGGCCCCTACTGGACATATGGTTCTGACATAAAATAGATAAAAGATACGAGACTTTAATAGTCTGGAGAACACCGGCATCTGTCAATTAAAAATTGGCATAAACTATTTATGAGTTACATAAAAACAATTTCAGGAAACCCATTTTATTTTTGCAAAACGTCACGACGAAGCAAATTTTCTAAATTTAATACACAAATGAAAAGTAGGTCATGCATAACTAATAATATTGCTCGAACAATTTTCAAAGGTCTGGAACTGCTGAAGTTTTGAATCTGGACTTTTAAAAGTTTTATAAGGACTTTTTTAATATGCAAATGACATGCAGTGTGAAATAGACTCCATATTTAGACACCAACTGTTTCGAGTTTGTAGCCTTCTGTAGTTCTCTGGATTCAAGCGTGTCATTAGTTAGCAGAAATTTTCAAAACTGAGGTCTGAATCAATACAAATAGTAACTGAAAACATGTGGAAACTTTACTTAGAACAACCAAAGGTATCCATACATTATCAAATAAAAGTTTATTTTGCATTGGTGCAAAAATAATTAAGAGGAACTAACCATGGGTTAATTTAACTGGGCCCTGGTCTGTGAATATGGGTTTGTGAATAAACATGTGCAGAATCACATTTTGTGTAAGCTTACATGTACCTCGGGCATAGTGAAAACCAAGATTGTTCACAAGTGATAGAAAACACGAAGTACTGCCTGTTTGGCAGGTTTGGGTGTTATGGTAATCAGAGCTTCTAGAATTTTTATAAAATCCACTAGCCATGGGATCAGTAATTTTAAAAATTGACTAGCCACGATTAAAAATCCACTAGCCCTACTTTACTTTAAAGTAAATACAATTTTACAAATAGTACTAATCAGATATGTCACCTAAAGAGGGAGATAGAGTTTAAAAACACTTTAAGATTGGGGAGGCGGGAGTGGGGCCAGGATATTCATATTTACAAAATAGACTTAAATGCAGCAATTGACAACTTTTTTTTTCTATTAGCTGTTGGGCATGGTAATAATAGTTATTTACTAGCCCAACACTGAATATCACTAGCCACGGGAGTGGGGCTACCATAATCTAGAAGCCCTGTCTGGCATGGTAATAGTAGTTATTTACTAGCCCAACACTGAATATCACTAGCCACGGGAGTGGGGCTACCATAATCTAGAAGCCCTGTCTGGCATGGTAATAGTAGTTATTTACTAGCCCAACACTGAATATCACTAGCCACGGGAGTGGGGCTACCATAATCTAGAAGCCCTGTCTGGCATGGTAATAGTAGTTATTTACTAGCCCAACACTGAATATCACTAGCCACGGGAGTGGGGCTACCATAATCTAGAAGCCCTGTCTGGCATGGTAATAGTAGTTATTTACTAGCCCAACACTGAATATCACTAGCCACGGGAGTGGGGCTACCATAATCTAGAAGCCCTGATCCCCTAATTTTTTTTTTTTTCATTATTCACTAAAGATCATGATTTTAATACAGTAATCTGTAATAAACTGTTCTTCATTTTGATTAATGTTGTTATCATTAAGTTTGTTCAAGATTTCCCATGGATTGAATATTATGCTAATACTTTTGTTGTTTTGACTTGTGCAGGGTTCTTACACTTGAAAAAACCCATAAAATTCAAGAACATTTCCAGGACTTTAAAAAAAAAATCCAGAACATGAAATGTTCAATCAACGAATGTTTTTATAACAAATTGTTGTCTGAATTTAGACAGGTTATAAGAACAACCAAAATAAAGATTAAAAAAAAAAAAACCCACCAAATGTTTGGCTAAATTTCCAGAATAGTCAGGGGTGGGAATTCTCCTCGGATCAGCGGTTTTCCTCTCATGTAACATTGCATTTCCTCACATTTTAATCGTCCTTGCCCCCGGATCACTCTAGATTTCCTCGTTTTTTACAGTTCACCAATTCCCACCCCAGCACAATAAATTTAATGTTTTTTCCAGGACATTCCAGGACTGGATTTTAAAATCATAAAATTCCAGGACATTCCAGGATGCATAAGAACCCTGTTACGTTGGTTTATCTTTGCTTTGAACAAGATCTAACATCTATATTAATTTATTAATTTCTTTTAGGTTCTGGGGAAGCAAACTTTGATGCCCTGGAAGAAAATCCATTCCAGACAAAGAAACAGAGAAGAAACGCCGAAGTCAAGATGCTGCTAGATAAGGTAGGTTGATTCACCCATTCATTGCAACTTATTTTTGTCCTTATATCCAATTACGGTTCAAGCATTCTGTCCTGGGCATATACCTCAGCTATCTGGGTTGTATGTCCAGGACAGTGGGTTAGTTGTTAGTGGTTAATAAAAAAGAAGAGAGTATAGTGGTCCTACACCTACCCATTGAGTCATTAAAACTCGCTCTGGGTGGGAGCCGGTACCGAGATGCAAACCCAATACCTACCAGCTTTACGTCTGATGGCTTAACCACGACACCACTAAGGCTGGTAGGGTATGTTGATGAATGTATGTGTATAAATGTCAAGAGATTTTTATGCTTTTTCCTTTGAATGTTATTAAACTACATATTACACTGTTAACTCTGTTCAGTATAATGTCAAGTCATAAAGGTTTAAGAATAGGGTTCATATTACATGGTGTGAAATGCTAACAAAACGAAATAATGGATTACGCCAACACCAATGGTGTCATGAAGCCCACCTTGTTACAGACATTCAATTCACAATGTTACGTCTTTATACTTTATGCAGACATCACAACACTAATGGTGAATGAAATTTGGTTTCCAATATCAAATGTTCCCTCATTTCTTTCTCGCAGTTTATGACCCGTCTGTGATATATTTAATCCTCATAGGGTTTTTTTAATTTGGTGTCATATTTGTTTTTAGGGATTTCAAGATCTGATAATTATAGGATACTAAATGAGCTTCCATTTCGTATCATGTTTATGTCCAGAGTGAAATAATATTCAATTGCCAATAAATTATTTCATGAGGAACATAAACATGATACAAAATGGTAGCGAGTTTAATATCCTATTTATTACCCACATTCAATCTTAATTTTTATCACTCAACTCGTTTAGTTGACGTTCCTGTAAGGTTGTGTGCAGCAATCAATCCCGTTGAAGTGTTATGTCCCACGTTGGCCTATGCCAAGGTACCAAGATATTTTTAACCATATGGGTACTATTATTGTACATTAATGCTCATGTGTTTTGTTTTTGTATCCAATAGTCAAAATACATCTCCAAAAGACTAAATTATATAATTTATGTCAGGGGCATAGGCTGGGGGTGGGGTGGGGGGGGGGGGGTTTCGTCTGGAACACCCCCACCACTCCGCTGATGCAAATGGTCCGTTTTCTGAACATTTGGAGTTTCTGGTGGTGCAAAAACAAAATAGAAAAAGGGTCCACTTGGTTCATATTCGAACCCCCCAGGTCCAGATCATGCTACGCCCCTGTATGTGTGTGTTTTTGTTTTCTGTGAATGTAATGTGGAATTAATTAAACAATAACAAATAATGTGAGGATCAAGTTCCTCGTCTGTGATGCTAGACATTCAGCACATACCAGCTAATTAACCAATGTGCTACTGATGTTAATAAAAAGAAAATCCATCATTTCAGACTTGTGACAAAATCGGTTTAGCTTGATGTTTCCTGTGCCTTTTTGTATGAAATCTATGTGATCGTTTGTTACAGATACAGCCAGAGATGATACATTTGGATACCACCAAAATTGGTCAAGTGGACATGAAGTCATTCACACAAAAAGTGGAGGAGAAAAATAAGCTACTGGTAGGTCAACATTATGATTCCATCATCTCCTCTATCCCAGGGCTTTCGGAATTATTATAAAAATCCACTAGCCATGGGATCAGTGATTTTTGTTAAAAAAAATTTTTTACTAGCCATGATTAAAAATTCACTAGCCATACTTTAAGTAAATACAGTTTTACTAATAGGAATAATTGGATATGTAAACTACTTAAAAACCCTTAGATTTGAGGAAAGGAAGGGGCAGGATAATCACAATTTAAAAAATACTTAAGGTAGTACTAAACCAAATAACTTCCAGCTGGGTCAGAGTTCGAGATGCAGCCAACTTTTGATAGAGAAGTGAACACCACAAGTCCTGTGATTGGTTATAAATGTGAGTGTTGGTTGTAAAAAATAATAGTTTCATCTGGGTAAAAACAAAAATGCAATTTTATTTCATCTAGTACCAATGTGTCAAGTAGTCTCGTGCTTGAAATATGTATGGGGTACCTGTAAAAAAAAAAGTACTTGAATTTTGTGCGGAACTAGGGTAGTCATAGATGCTACCTGTTATCTCAGAAACGAGCAGCTTGACCCCCAATTGTTTCTGATTCACTTTAAGTGTGAGGGGTGGTAGTATTTATATATGTGGCGTTTATGTTGATCGATACGCTGCAGGTAGGAGTTTTAGCCACATATGTTACTATTGTCGTCTATGGGATTTGATTTGGTAGTATACACCGTAAATGCAGCATTTCATAACCAAAAAAGTTCACTAGCCATCGGGCATGGTGATGGTATTTATTTACTAGCCCAACACTGAATATCACTAGCCATGGGAGTGGTGCTACCATAATCTAGAAGCCCTGTACCCTGTCTATCATTCCCTGCAAGAATGCTCAATGCCAGTTTAATATATCAGATACATAAGAGTATGATTCAGTCTATCATAGCCCAGTACCTACAAAGTATGTTTTAATCAGGTCACTTCAGTTCAATATATTTTCTTGATACAAATGGAGGTGGGATCTAGCTGAGTTTGTAGAACATTCACCCGAGATTCTTGGATCAAAGGATTCAATCCTCTTGGTGGACCCATTCTAAGATTATAATTTTTTCTGTCCAAACCAGTGTTCCACAATTAATATATCAAAGGTTGTGGTATGTGCTTTCCTGTTGGTGGTGAAGTGCATATTAAAGATCCCTGCTTCCACTGGAAACATGTAGCAGGTTTCCTTTGAAGACGGTATGTTATAGTTAACAAATGTTTGACATCCAACAGCCGATAATTAAATCATCAATGGGCTTTAGCGGTGTTGTTAAACAAAACAAACTTTACTTTGATACAACAGTTATGTGAACACCTAGAGAAAGGTCTAAAAGTAAAAATATTGGAAAAGTACACTTTGTTACAGAGTTGAATTAAATTTCTTTCATAATACAGTGAAACCCCTCTAAACCAGACACCCTTAGGACCAAGACAAATGTCCGGTTTTAAGAGGGATCCAGAGGTTAAGTTCTGTCCTGGTTTTTAAAAAGGGACTCTGTAAAATGTCCAGTTTTGAGGGAATTCTGGTTTAAAGAGGGTCCGGTCTTGAGAGGTTTCACTGTATACCAACAACATTTTGTTCTAACTTGATGTTTCTATATAGTGATTTCCATTAAACAACTTGAGGATGACACCAATTGTTGAACAGTTTCCTAACGTCTACTTGCAAGAAGATTCACAAAATGGCAAATGGTCCTATAATATCTGTACTAAAAATAACACTTAAGAGCTCTTCTTCTTCTTCTTTTTTTTTTGCATTATAAATGTTTAACTCATGATTGTTAATTATATCATCTTTCAGTTTATGAAACCACAGAAAGCTGAGTATGAACCAAAATACAAGAAGAAAGGTCGCAGTAAGGCATCGAAGGTGGAAAAGCGTAAACAAGGTGTGCAGGTACAACACAAACGGGACTTCATACGCAAATCGATCCAACTAAAACAGAAAGAAGCACAGTTAAACAAGCAGAATGAAAACAGTGGACTGGCGAAAACTAGTGTCCTGGATCGGTTCGCTCGCAAAGATTCCTGATGTTTGTCGTTTTATGGAACATTTACCATTTTACCAGTAGGATGAACTGGGAAGGTGCACTTTATCAGTAGGATTGATCACTGTTCTAGAAGAATTGGATGTACACACCCACCCCACCCCCGTTCCAACAATGGACCTTTGCACCAACATCAATCTGTACTCTAGTGGTGTTGTTAAACAAAACAAACTTGTTTTGCGTCAACATAGCTCTACTGTTGGCAATTACATTACATTACATACATCCCTACCAAGTAATTGTATACCAGCCTAAATAGAAAATGGGAGATACAAAAGAGAAAAACTAAAATATGGACCTGTGGTTTGAATTTTGATTAGTATTTATTAGGTTGATGTTGACACTACAACCAACATTCTGGGAGCTGTACGGTGGGCAATCTCATCTTGTGACAGAAATATGTCTGCAGTTCATTTCACATGTTTGCATTTGTAAATAAAAGTCTTGTTTATTTCAAGTTTGTTCGTTAGATTTTGTCCAAGACGAAGCAGGACGTATCCCAGTGGTAAAGCGCTTGCTTTATGCGCGATTGGTCTAGGATCGATTCCAGTCAATTCTCGTTCTAGCCAGTGCACCACGACTGCTATATCAAAGCCTGTGGTGGTATATGCTATCCTGTCTGTGGGATGTTGCACATAAAAGATCCAATACTAATAATGGAAAAATGTAGCAGGTTTCCTCTCCAAGACTACGGTATATATATATATATAAAAACTACCAAATGGCTGATGATCAATGTGCTCTAGAGGTACTGTTAAACAAAACAAACTCAATTTATTTTTGTGCTTCTATCCAGTTAAGGTTCAAGCATGATGTCCTGGGCACGCCTCAGCTATCTGGGCTATCAGTCCAGGATGAGTTAGTGATAGAGAACGGGGTGCAGTGGTCTTACACCTACCCATAGTCGTTAAAACTGGCTCTGGGTGGTAGGGTCTCCAAAGAGTCCTCGAGCACGGGTCGAGTCTAGCAAGTCTGTTCTACAGGACTCCAGTACCCGTGCAAGGAAGAGTACTTTAATTTAATTATACATTTTTACTTAATTTTGCCATATGCTTACCGCCCGTTACATTATATGGCTATGAGACATGGAGAGAAAACAAAAGCCGGATGTGTGGAATGAATGAATGAATGTTTAACGACACCCCTATACAAAAATACACATCGGCTATTGGGCGTCATAAAATGTTAAGTAGGCTCTATATGGAAGACAAATGTGTGGAATGCAATATAATGGCATGATTTGGTATCAATATTCTGTGCTGGAATTAAGATTGATAATGTTATTTTACTTTATTCCTTAGTCTCATTATCATCTAGTGTACTGTTACTGGTTATGGTTTAATAACTAGCCTGTATCGAAGAGGTTCAGGTTGATTTGTAACATTTTAAATATAACGTCAATATTCGACGGGCGGTCTAAGAAAAAATAAAATAATAATAATTTAAATAAATTAAATTATTTAGCCTAGGATTAGGCGAAAAGGGTTGGGCCTTCAGCCACGGAAACATTATTATAGCATTTATTTCAGGGTTAGGACGGTCCCATCGAGGATGGTGTGTGCGTGTGCCGAAACCGCCTACCCCAAACGACCCTTATTACTAGCATCCCCATAAACACCCCCACCACCCTCACAACCGCTGTCCGCTCCGTTTCCGACACCCCCTTCTATTTTTTAATTAACATTTATAGAAAATTAATATAAATAGAAAGTATTTCCGTATAGTACAATTGAAAGACCAAATTTATTAAAAGTTAAAGAAACGGCCGTAAATGGCTTAAAAGAAATTGATTTCATTCCATCCTGCGGATAGCCCGAGTACTCGGACTGTAAGAGGGCTAGCTGGACATTTGGACGATTATTTAGCCCAAATAATCAGCCAAATGTCCGTCTAGCCCTCTTACAGAGTACTTGGGCTATCCAGCGGAATGAATAAACATTTGTCGTGAGACTCATTTATATAGTCCAGGCAAAATCGTGAAAGACCCATCACAAATTGCAAAAGGTTTTAATTTCAACTGTATTTAACTCAGTGTATTACAAAATACTGCTGGACCGTCCCCGTGGTCGAAATAAAGCTGTCCCAAATGGTTTAGCTGGTCAACATCACCAATCACATTTTTTGATCCAAATTGTCACCTTTCCGATTTGCATGCAATGTAAACAATTGATGCGTAATGGGAAGGAACGTTTGATAAAACGTCGGCACATTTTAAACGGAAGGTTTTTGGAATTTTAATGTTGGCTTTCTCAACTCTTGGTAAAAAGGTTCAGGATCTCTCATATGCATTTTTCCACAAATATCTGATTTAATGATTTAAAGCACTAAATATCGTTATGGATTATATAACAGTAGGCAACAGTGGGCTTACCAGTTCTGTAGGTCTGTACAAATCAAGTTTTTTATGGGAAAAGATTTTCGAATATGTGCCCCATGATCAATCTGGAACAATTTTTCCCTAATGATAATGGATTGTTATAGTCCATCCCACAGAGAATGCCTTTGTTTCATGCTACGGAATTTACTACTAGTTATTTACTTCCGAGCCAAATGTTTTCTAAATTGGACACAAAACTAGTTGTTTTAAATTATTTCCAAAACACGTTCTCTTCTTCTTCTTACATCAAAACAAAAAAGAAATTTACAAAAATAATTTTTGTAGGATGGGACACACTATAAATAACCAGCAACAGACTGTTGGTTTCACATCTTGCAGACATTACCAGAAATTATCGTTTCCGTCACATCTGGAGGTCTGAGCCACGCTAGATGCCAACAAGGCTGGTTATCCCCACAATTATCTTAAACAGATAGATACAATTATTTCAAAATCATCACGATGGCTCTACCCATTAAGTAAACACCCTACATGTAAATATACAAGACCATTTCACAAAAGAACCAGGCACACAATACAAACACCGAGCACACCCAAAGGCTCAAAACCGCTCAAATATCACACAATATGCTTTCTAACAACTCAACAAGTAGCTTTCAATTCCTGCTCTACAAAATTAATTTCAACCCTTCCCAATTTTCTGCCCGATTTACACAAATCATAGAAATGTCCCATTCTGCACTAATTATGTATATATATCAAGAGACGAAAAAATACCTTCAATTTAATTTTAAATCTAGAATATTACTATTTTAGGGGTTTTTTCATTAACACACACAATAGCCGATGTATTTTATGTGCTGGGGTAACATTAATTTTCACCAACAATAAGGCAACAACCCAATATGCAGTTCATATCCCCATATTTATTAGCTTTCTCAACAGTTCTATTTCTTCTTGGCCACACCAACTGTTCTTCCACGTCGACCTGTGGTCTTTGTGTGTTGACCTCGTACACGCAGTCTGGAGAAAATAAAAATGGTGGTTTTAAGCAGTGTTATGACTAGGAGTATTTCGGCTTACTAACAAAATACTGTAATATTTGCATGCAGTATCTATTAGTTCATATATATGGCTACTAAAATTTCACTGGGGTTATTTAGAAAAACATATGCCAAGTATGGCAACTGCATTTATTGTGTTTAGTATTTAACTAGTAATGTATTTCTATGCTGATGCACGGAACATTCGTGTACCCTTACTAATCATGTTGCATAAATTTTAAAATGTGCACATATTATGACATATTTGATATATTCCTAGCAAATGTGGAGTACAATATATTCAAACTGGCTACATTTCAATTGTAATTTTTTTTAATATGCTCAAACAGTAAGAATTAAAAACCCACAGCATTGCCAATTGCCAGTGGGTAAAACGAGTATGGCACAATACCCAAATATGTTTGCAGATTTATTTCTTAAGTTAACTTTTTGACAAAATTAATTATTCTTTATCATTACTGTATGATTTTCTTAACCTAACCCTAAACTTAACCCATTTTCTTTCTGTGGTTGCATTCAATTCCATAGCGATATCCAAAAATTTCTTTCTGGCAGATTACAGATGGGCTATTGCTGGGGTTTTACTCCTAGAAGCATTTCACAGTACCTAAATTAAACTTTAAATTGATACCACCAGTAGTAACTCTAAATTATGGATAACACCAGAAGTATCTGTAAATATATAATGAGATGCGTACCCCCAGAAGTGTCTGAGACCTCTGTGTGCTCGGATTTTCTTCAACCGTTCGAGATCCTCACGAAGCTTGTTGTCCAGCACGTTGGCCAGCACCTGTCCGTACTTGCCGTCTTTCACGTCCTTCTGTCTGTTGAGGAACCAGTCGGGGATTTTGTACTGACGTGGGTTCGACATCACTGTGATTATTCTCTCAACCTTCAAAAACAACACTTCACAAGGTAAGTATCGTGACATGGTTAAATGAGCAACAACCAAAAGTCAGCCATCGGTATTTTGTCTAAGCAAATGATAAGGCTTCTAATTTCACCCAAATTTAAGATTAGTTTTCGTTGTTTTCAAACAATGAATGAATGAATGAATGAATGAATGAATGTTTAACAACACCCTAGTAGGAAAAATACATTGGCTATTGGGTGTCAAACTATGGTAAATGCAAACATGAAGTTGTATTTTAAATAGACTGTAAATTTCCATTTTATTATAGTTTTATCAAAAACTGACGTAAATGGAATAGTTGTATTAACATAATAATGAAGTTAGCAGTCTTAGCTTAGGTTTTTTACAAGATGAAATCAACAAGCATTTAACACGAACCTGAAATCAGCAACATCATGGTGCAAATTATGAAGTTGTTGGGAGTGGGGGAATAGAATTTTTTTTTTTTTTTAAGGAGCAATTTAAACCAACAGCTATTTTAAAGAGATAATGAGCTCTATTTAAAAAAAGTATTAGCTCCTCAATTTTTATTTGGAAAAACAAATGAAGACAAAAGGAAAAACCCAAACACCCACCCTCCATAAACATCCACTCACCACATTTCTGTAGGTTTGTTGATTGAATATAATAGGCCTTAGAAGTGGGGATGGGTGGTCGCAGGTCACTGGCCTCCAATTCTGATGATAGTGCATCTCCCCCCCCCCCCCCCCCCCCCAAAGCTAAAAAATCGAATATAGTAAGTGCCCTACACCCACTGCTCTATATAGTACTGTGCAAAACAATTTTGGCTAAAACATTTTCATCATGACTAATAAAAAATCCCATTTGGCTAAAAGATATTTTTTATCCAGGGCGAGCCCTGTGGAACAGGAAATGGCCCAATGGGTCCACCGACTGGGATTGATCCTTGACCAACCATGCATTACACTAGCACTTTACCACTTGGAAAATCAATGGTGAGCAAAAACTGCTCTCCTAAAATGATGTAGGAGAGCAATTGCTTTTAGTGTACAAATTCAGACATTTTCAGTAAAGAAATTAGCAATATATCAGCGTTAGACAAGGCGAGCCTATCTTTGTGTACATAAACGTTTTCTGAGCAAACACATGAGCAAGAGTAATTGCTTGCATCAAACCGTAAGAACTGATGTGTCAAATACCTCTTCTTCAGACAGTTCACCAGCACGCTTTGTAAGATCAATGTTCGCTTTTTTGCACACAACATTGGAAAATCGGCGACCAATACCCTGAAAAGAAAATGGTTCTTTTAATCATGGGAATTAACTTTTTCCTTTGCTTTAGAGAAACACTTCAAACAACTTTAAAAACCATTATTATAAAAGTGTTATATGTCTGTAAAGCTAACCAATATAATACTACATAATATAATACAAAATCATTTTAGGTATGTTCTAAGAAAATTCTAATTCTCTTAATATTCCTATTTTAGACTTGCATCATTGTGATAACTCACATACCTGGCTTTTAACTATTATTTTTACAACTTCAGCAATAAATTGAAGCAACTGATTGTTATTAGGCAGTGTTAAGTACTTTTGGCTATTATGTAGTTTTTTGCCATTAGCCAACACAACACAGAGCTGGGCGGTATTGAAATTTGAGGTTCGTTATTGATATTGGTATTATTTGGCCGATTTACCTCTGTATTGGTAAGGTATTCGGTATTAACATAATACCAATATGGAGTGGTATTTTCTGTATACTCTACTTTAAATACATGCCCGAGTTGAGGTTCACCCACTAATTTCATCTAAATAAAATGAACTAAACACAGCTCAGGTCATAGGGTTTTACGTGCACATTCAGAACTAGCTGTTGTAGTGCACGCCTGGGTCAGCTCCTCCGTCTAGGACAATAAAAGGGTTGGGGTGGGTGGTAGAGGGGACCACCCATGCTGGCAAGTGCAAGGATGCACTCGGCAGTCCGAATGGAATTGGTAACGGGCAATTTTGGTGCTATTGAATTTTGAATCTTTTAGAATTAAATCAAAAAGGAAAATAGTGCACAATTTCTTGGAAGGCATCTTGGCTCATTTTTGAACGGTTCATCGAAAGAATTGTTTTTTTTTGTATTTGTCAGATATATTGTTATTCAATGACCTGAAACCTTTTTCAATACCGAAAATTCTATATTTTGAAATTTGCTCGCTACACTAAATCAGTATTGACATAACACCGATACACCACCCTGCTCTAAAACACTTACAATTTGTTTTCTTAAATTATCTTAATGCCTTAAAATAAGATCTAATGAATAAAGTATCAAGTGTGTTTATGAAGGAATGATGATAGTTGTAAATTTTGTAAATGCTCCAAAACCTGCTATAGGTTACTACTAGGTCCTAATTTATGGCAACTTGCACCGCTCTAGGTGAAAGCCATATCATACAATTGTCACCATGGATTTATCGCCAGGGTACAATGTCCAATTGGATTGGGAAAATTAGCACGAGTAAATCTTACATAGGATATGTTTTCAGGCCACTGAATGATGCAGTACACCAAGTGTTAAATTAATTTATTAGAACAGGCATAATGAAATATATATAATTGGTATTTTTAGCATAGAAACTGAGAATTTTCAGTGCCACCATCTTTTGGGAAGGGGCCTATATTCAGACTCGCAAAATGCTTGAATAAATCTCTGGTCACTATATTTTACCTTTATTGAGGTCATTGCAAACATAATCTTGGTCTTTCCATCAATGTTGGTGTTCATAACACGCAAAATATGCTGGAATTTTTCAGGAATAACCAACGCCTGAAAAATAAACAAGTCTGTAAATCAATATATACATAAATCAAGTTAAGAATTGTATTTCGTAAGCTGCATTTTCACCTCCCCACCTTAATTATCATTTACCAGGAAAGAAAAGGAAGATTAGTTCTACACATGGTTATAAGTTTATGTATCGTCCAAATAAATATTTAATGCAGGGATTCTAGAAATGTTCCACTAGCCATAAGATTATTATTCTTTTTTTAAATGGCCATGATTAAAATTCACTGCCCTACTTTAAGTTCATACCATTTTACTAAATAATATACTCTTCAAAAGAAGAAACGCAAAACCACATTGTCGTAACATTTGGAGAATTGATTTAATTATTGAATGGTGAGTCCGATAATTACCAAATGTTGCAGGATTGTTCACAATTCACTCTAGTCCATTGTGAGTAAGTGATAGGACACACCACCAAGGTCAAGGTCATCTGGAGTCAATACCGGGTGTGGCCTGCGCGTGTGTTGACAACTGCCTGGCACCGCCTGCCCATTGAAGCAACCAGAGTACGGATGACGTCCCGGGGGATGGTGGCCCACTCGGCCTGCAAGGCTGCTGCCAGCTCGGGCAGGGTCTGGGGCTGTGGTTGTCGCTGTCGGTCCAACTTGTCCCATAGATGCTCAATTGGGTTCAAATCCGGTGATATCGATCGCCAAGGAAGGACATTAATGTTGTTCTGTAGGAAAGCCGTTGTGAGACGTGCTGTGTGAGGCCTGGCGTTGTCATGTTGGAACACTGCGTTGGCGTTTGCCATAACTGGAACAATGTGTGGCCGGAGGATCTGGTCAATGTAGCCCTGTGCATTCAGGTTGCCCTGCACGTGGACCAGGTCAGTTCTGCCAGTGTGTGAGATGGCTGCCCACACCATGACACTACCCCCGCCGAATCTGTCCACTTCCTGCACGCAGTTTGCCGCATAACGTTCACCACGACGCCCTATACACGCGACATCTTCCATCATGACGTCTGGAGCAGAAATCGGGACTCGTCACTGAACCACACCTGTCTCCATCGCAGTCGAGGCCATTGTCGATGAATCTGGCACCACTGCAGTCGGAGTCGACGGTGTTGTGGTTTTAAGATGACACCTCGAACTGGACGTCTGGCACGAATTCCTACCTCACGTAGGCGGTTCCGTACGGTCTGGTCGGATATCCTGTGCAAACCTGGTATTGCTGCGGCTGTGGAGGTGGCAGTAGTCAATCGTTCCCGAAGGTGGCGTACCCGGATGTAGCGGTCCTGCCCGGGGGTAGTGACCCGTGGTCGACCGGATCTAGGGAGGTCACATGTTGATCCATGTTGCTGGTAACGGTCCCAGAGTCTGGAGATGGTGCTTGGGGACACATGGAATGCCCTGGCAACGGCCGTTCTGGATTCGCCTGCGTCTAGTCGGCTGATGGCATTGTTTCTCTGCGGTTCACCGAGACGTGGCATGTCCTGGATTGTCAACTGTCGGCCAGATACAGAGGCCAGGCAAGCGAACACCCTGCACTTTTATACTGTCGGTGTTCATGTTGCACGTGCAGACAACGCACGTGCAGTGGCGACATGGTTTGCACGTGGCTGCGTTTTTGCGAATATTCACATTTTGGCAACTTTATTGTACAGTAGCTGCGTTTTATCGAATGTAACCGTGGGAATGTGTTTGGGACATGCAATGACCTTATATTCACAAAGCATGAACCGGTAGGAAACATAAAATCGGAGTTATAACCCATTTGTACCCTTTTGCATTTCTTTTTTTGAAGAGTATAGTAATAATCAGATATGTCACCTAAAGAGGGAGATAGAGCTTAAAAACACTAACATTGGGGACTGGGTTGGGGTCAGGCTATTCATATTTACAAAAAAAGATTTAACTGTTTCATTTCACAAATTGTTTTTCGCTAGCTGTCAATTATTACATAAAATTATTTTGCCAAATGAAAATAAAATTCACCAACTGCTTTAAAAATTTGCAATTGGCGAATTTGGCAAGTGCCAGAGCTAGCCCTGACAAGATTAGGTTTCATTCAATAATAACAAAATATTGTTCACATTTTGTAATCCAATATCACGACGTTGTTAATTAATGTAAAAAATTTATATCTTGAACATCGAGTTAAATTTCCTCCATAATAGAATCTTTATGTCTCCATTTGTTGCACCATTTCGTTTGAGAAACAGGTTAAACATGTAGCCCGAGTACTCTGACTGTAAGAGAGCTAGACGGACATTTGGACATAAACACGCTCTCATTACAGTCAGAGACCAACCTATGTCTTTTTTTGGCAATTCCTGACTACCAAACGGTAGGCAACGAGTCCCGCTCTAATACCACAACAATCCTATGTTTGACGTCAAATACCTTTACATCAATAATTTTCGAGTTAAGTGATACAAAAAAATCCACATATTAATCACTAATACACATACTATAGAAAGAAACCCGACAGCACCCACATTCAGCTACGCTTCGTGACACTCCGTCGCAACAATTGCACTTATGTCCAAATGTCCGTCTAGCTCTCTTACAGTCAGAGTACTCGGGCTAGTTAAACATGGTGCCACAAGTTTTGAATACCAGCTACATATAGGGTATGCAACAATATTCGAATGTAGAAAGAACCACCCTTTCTACGTCCCTTCGGATTAAGTTGTCGCTAGTGCACAGAGCACATGAAGTCAATACTTTTCTTTACGTGCATAGCGAGTTGCTTCCCTCTACTTAGCAAATTTAAAATGGTGGGGATATTTTATACGGTTGTCGTTGAAGATTTATTTAGTTAATAATGACGCAAGTACTTCAATCAGCACTTAGTGAGTACAGTAGGTTATACATTTTTGGCGTGTGTCTATTTGTTGCACTATTTTGGTTGATAACAGTTGAAACATGGTGCCACAAGATTTTGAATACAGGTTATATATAACAAGATCTGGACATAGAAAGTAAGAAAGTACCACACTTTCTATGTCCCTCTGAATTAAGTCGTCTCCAAAGGCAGAGCAATTACAACAGTCCAGCCCTCAAATGCATGGTAAGTGTACTCTGGCTAGGCTCTGCCATTATCATGAAGTATTCTAAAATGAATATCCATGTAATACACATTCAACGACAAAAAAGCTATAACCGTCTGAGCCCGAGGTCTTTTCATATTTTGTTTCCACCGACCCAATTCCAAAATTATGAAAATAAAAAGTTCCGTCCTTGGTCAGTTGATGTTCATGAACTGGTCAACAGTGTAAGAATCATTTTTTCTTTCTAAGAACGTTATAAAAAAAGTCATTAAAGTTCGTTTATTTAGGTAGTGTGGAGTATGAAAGTTCTCAAGTGCGTATGTTGACGTGACGAGTACTTTCGTTACATGTACTTATTCAACAAGTTAAAAGATGTTCAACATAAATTGATACGATAAAATACTGCTAACATATTCATGGTTACAAATAAAATGGTGTCTAATGTTATAATGCAACTGAAAGTCACTGATGATTGGATTTAAGTGACAAAATAAATATTTTCCCCACCATGTTGGATATGTTTTGCGGAAAAGGAAGAGATATATTTATTTCAACGCATGCGCGTCTTTCCAATAATAGTCTCGATAATTATAGACAATAAGGTTAAAATCGAATAAGAACGTTGATCATGGAAGACGAGCCGTTTCCTTGTTCGGATATATATATATACACAGTATAATACACAACTAAAATAATAATAATAATAATAATAATTTCTTACTACCCGTTGGTGAGAACACCATGTGTTATTTATGATTCTACACACCGGTTGGTGAGAACATCATTCGTTATTTATAACACATACTTGTTAACAATTTAACACAATTTCAAGACATACGACTAGCTGCTCCTAGGTGATGACCAGGTCACCAATGCCATATATCCAATGAAAAACAACACGATGGAAATAGATTACACTGTGACATATAGTTAACCTGACAATCATATGTCTGTGACCCGTAAGTCAGCTACAAATGCAAAGGGTTTCTTTAGTAGAAAAATGTTAAAATTTGCTTTAAACCTGGTTTTTGAGGATATGTAAGAATTAGAATAATACATTCGTGTCCGTTAGATAGGCCTACCATTTATCTCACAAACTCGTTGTTAAAAAACGTATCAAACTCGCTTTTGCTCGTTAGGTACAAACTCGTTGTGAGATAAATGGTATCTAACGGCGACTCATGTATTATTATCTATTTACACATACTTGTCAACACACGTACGTGTGTTAACAATTTCAAGACATACGACTGGCTGCTCCTAGATTGGTGACCAATACCAGGTCACCAATGCCATACGTCCAATAAAAAAAACAGCGCGATGGAAATCGATTACATATTGTGATGTAGTTAACCTGACAAGCATGTGTCTGGGACGCTACAAGTGCAACGGCTGTAAATAACTTTTAGTCGAAAAAGATGTTAAAATTTGCTTAAAACCTTTTCTCTTTTTTTTGAGGATATGTAAGAAATAGAATACCATAATACATTCGTATCCGTTAGATATCTCACAACTCGTTGTTTAAAAGCGTATCAAACTCGCTTTCGCTCGTTAAATACCTGGGGCCCATTTCACTAAACATTGTAAGTTTACGTCTGCTACTAGCCGCTATACCGGTCGTGCGTTTACACGTGTTTGGCATCGATTTCACGCAGAAAATTACGTCATTACGGAAGCTGGAGTATTTTAAAAGACAAAAGACAAAAGAAAATGAAATATGTGTTCTTCTACCTATATTTGTTGAACTATAATAGTAATAATAATTGTGGTTTAGTCGTAGATTTAGCCTACGTTTACGTGCAAAACTAGGCTTACGATGTTTTGTGAAATTGTGCCCAGGGCTGTAGCTAGGAGTTTTGTTTGGGGTGGGGGTGGGGTGGAGGGGGCGTGGGGTGGGGCAACTGAGTAGTTAATAGTCTAAAACTCCTTCAACGGTTAAGAAGATACGTTTTAAAACAACTCGTTGTGAGATAAATGCATAGTATCTAAGGGCCACTCATGTATTATTCTCTATAATAATAGTGTAACGTGGATTTTATTTTTAAAATTATTTTTTAATTTAATTTTTTATTTTTTTAATTTTAATTTATTTATTATTATTTGTTTATTGATTGATTGGTTGATTGTTTGGTTTGTTTGTTGGTTGGTTGGTTGGTTGGTGTTTGGTTGGTTGGATGATTGATTGGTTAGTTAGTTGGTCGATTGATTGATTGAATTTAAAACCGAAGCATCATTGGGCTCCTTTACTGACGTCACATACTGCATTGCCACTACTAATTATTAATCGTTCGTTCACCAGTAAATGAGTAATTAATTATACGTTTTACTGTTGGAGGAATGATGTGGAATCAAAAGTGCACACATTGTTATTTTTACAATAAATAATAAATTATTATTATTATTATTATTACTATTATTACTATTATAAGCTAGATGTTAATCCGACGTCCGTGTTTTTCAATAGAACAAAGGTACCGAGTTGTGTCCAACAATATGGCATATGCCCTTTATTATGAATTGAATGTGAAAATCGAGACTACCTAAAAATGTCTGTGACAGCAGATGTGAAAAACGGAGAAGTTGTTGAGGTTGTTATCGTAATGTTTTTATTTTTCATACACATGTTAGAGTAGAATTATAGGTTCCTAAGTATGTTCTTGATTCCACGAGAGTATGATTTGATTGGCAATTTCATTGACAAAGATGCAGGAGACACCCGGACATGACTGATAATCATAATGTCAACCAGTTTTCTCCCCCTGGGCCCCTCTCCACAGGCACAGGTACCCCCAAACAGAAACCCCTAATACAAATACTACAGTTACATATATAAAGAATACTCTTTATTATATAACATAAGTAGGAAGGACTTTCCTTTGGCACTGTCCCTAACCCTGACCCTAACTATTTATTATAAGTATTTATAATGTTCTTTATAGTACCCACGCGTACCGAGTTTTCGTGGCATTAACGAAGAATTGGTTACTATTATAAACAAAGGAAACATACAGCTAATATTTTTTCACTAAGTTAAAATTCACTTACCCTACTATACTTTGCTACATAAAATCAATTCATCCCCGATGGAAATTGCCGACACATGATCACCGTCGAGGCCTCTGGAAAACCCGTCTGCATAATGACGTACCTATCAATTCGGGGTATACGTCATTCAGTCAATCTATGGCAGGCCAGTGATGGCAACCAAGTGGGAATTTCCGTAAAGAATCGAAGCACAAAATATGTTAGTCATTGTTATAATATAACTTATATTTAACATGTATCCAAACACACAAACGTCCAACGTAAATGTAACATATTTACAGGTCTGGTTTCTTCACACCTGCTCAAAGATACATGTATGTTTATTCTTCCTGCTTGCATGGCAAGCCATGACACGGGCAGAAAAACACGTCATGTCGTCGTAGACATCGTACATCACAGCAGTATTTTAAATGAACCCAGTGATTACAGTTTTGGAACATGCACTGTCCCCACATAGTAAATACCAGTGAAGTGCATCTTTTTAATTCAACTGGTTGAAAAAGCCCACAAACACAACACTTTTCGTCATCTTCAGTTTCCGATTCCGAGAAGTTGTCACTTGATATCACCGTACCCGTTATCAACTCCCGAGGGCCCTGGCTGCGGTGAATTTGATTTTTTGATTGGTGCTACAGCTTTTGTTTTTCTTGAAGAAACAACTTTGGGTTTTTTAGAGGAAGAGACATATTCATACAGTTGGGATGATACATCTGGCTCTGTAATTGGTTTTCCACCAACAACCTTGTGAACTGAACGCCTGGGTTTAGACTGATTGGGTTTATCGTGGTGTACAACTGGCAGGTGACTTGAAAAGAAATTGTTAACAGTGTTTCTGTCTTGTGGTTGAGAAATATCGGCATTGTTACTCGCAGTTTCTGTAGATTGTTCAGCTCTTCTTTTTTTGGCATACTGAACAGGTTTCAACAGAGATGAATCAATTGCTTTTGGGTTAAATGGATAAATCCCACTCTTCCTGAAAGCACTCTGAAGATTCCTGGGAGTCAGCGAGATGTCGTAAGCTCGACATGCAATAGAGCAGACATTGTAGCGGGTGAGAGTTCCAGAATGAGAACGTTGCCATTTTCGAGATTCATCACTGAAAACTTTAGAAAACAGTCCAAAACAACCCACATCCATCGGCTGAAGGATATGGCTTGTATGAGGTGGTAGAACAAACAGGATGATTCCATTCCGCACTGCAAAGTCAACCAAATAAGGTGAAATATGGGATCTGTGACCATCATACAACAATAATGTCTTCTTATCTCCACCAACTTTTGCGTACTTCGCAAAATGATCTACAAGCCATGTTTGATATATGTCTGAATTGGACCATCCTGACTTACTAACAGTGCCATTCGTACCAATGGTGGCTCCTTCTAATAGTTCTTGGCGCATTCGAGCCCCAGGAAAAATGAAATATGGTGGGATTTGTTGACCCGGTGCATTGCCACACCCTATCATAGTGACTGTGGATGATCTTTCTCGCGATATTTCAATTGGAACCTCTTCTGTGGATCCTACAACATACGGAGGTGCGTGAGTCATACTAATTCCCTTCTCGTCCACGTTATATATGTTTTCAGGAGATGATTTGAGGTCATACTTTTCAAGAATTGTCTCCAGTTCATCAAAGTATTTCGTTATGCTTTCCTCTGAAGTAGCGTAGGCTCGAAGCTCTGACAAGGATTTGGGTCGTCTCAACTTTAATTCTGGCCATCTTCCCATGAACCCATAAAACCACTGTAGAGAAAGAGAGTTGCAATCGTGTGGCCGTTTGTTTAAATGGGGTGGCATAGTCGGTTCCAAGATTTAAAACCTGCGCTCTTGTGTAGCCATAGCCAACAGACGCCATCAACTTCAAATGTTCTGCCAGTTTGTTTTTCTTCTTCCAAGGAAAACATTGGACCAGGTCCGGACCTTGTCGTGTCTGGGGAAATAATCCCGCATATTCTGTCTCTGAGTGTTTGTTCAGGAACGGAATACATCCTGGCAGCCTTATATACAGAAGTTCCCTTTTCAGTGACATCTGCATATGCATTTTTAAGTTGAGTAGGGCTATATGATCGATAGCGCTTTTTATGACGTGACGTGAAATCCTAAAAAACACAAGGAATCAGATATAAGAGATAGCCCTTATGCGATTCCATAGTTTCAAAAATTGGCGAAAGCCACGTCATATATGTCACGTGATTATAATTTACAATAACAAGGTGGAGTAGACGATGCATACATTTTCATGTTACAGGTCTTGTACTAACTTCGGTACTTTATTTTGCTCAATGGTATAAAATGCATTTTGGTAAGAACAATGTATTTTACTTGTTTGACAATGTAGTTTAATAATGCTTACATTAATTGATGCAATCTTGAACATTTTGTTCTCCGGTATCCAGGGACGCTTTCTCTTGAGAAACGTTCGCTAGGTGGCGCAGTACACATGAACTGTCGCGAGATATGACGTTTTTGGGAAATACCCCGAATTGGTGAGTACCACGAAATGGCAAGACGGGACGGTATTATACTGACAGTGCCAGAGGAGAACTACGTGGATCTCGCCCAATGTCGATCTCGCCCATGGCGAGATAGCCGTAAATCCTATTTCCTACTGGGTGAAATCGCCGTACATTTTATAAAGGATTGGCACTGTTTAGAATGTTTATATTATTAAAATTAATTAATGTATAGACTTATTCTTATTCAGTGCATGTTGGTGTGGGGTTTTTTAAAATGTTTTTCATTGATGATTGTGTTAGTTTATGTTTACACCTTGGCGAGATTGGGCGAGATCTCCGACATGTTTTTCTTCTGTGTAGAAGCTGGTTATGATGTAACTAGATTGTATTAATAATGTTTAAAATGTATATATTATTAAAATCAATTAATGTGTGCATGACATTGTTGACTGGATACTTGTTTCAAGCTGAAATTTTTTTTTATTGGAATTAAGTCATAATAATAATTGTAAAATGGTTTTGTTCCACATATATTAAAACAGTTTTCATTTATTATTGCATTTAAAAAATATATTGTTTTGATAAAATTTACATATTGAACGAATTTAAAAAAATAATATATAATTAATGGAATTAAGTCATAATAATAATATTGTAAAATGGTATCTGAGGTTGCACCCATGGAATATTATTTTAATATTGAACACAGACGATTCATATTAAGTCGTGGGTCTAGGGTATGTTGCATATCACAGCGATGCCCTACACCTTGTATGTATATGGAGACGATTTTTGGAAGCGGACATTTTGGTATTAGTGAAAAGTGGTAAAATTCCAAGTTAATAATTCATTATGTTATTATTTAAATTTTTGTGGCATATTTTATATCCTAATCGGTTCCTCAAAATAAAATGACATTTATCTTTTATTTTGACAGATGCAACTCTCGCGCAGCGCGTGAGCACGCTAAATATCATCATTTCCTGTTAGGGCACGAAATGACATGATGCACGAATATTGAGTACACTAAATGAGAATAAGTCTATACATTAATTAATTTTAGTCATATAAACATTTTAAGCATTGTTTATCCTTTCCATTGAAATATAATATGTACGGCGACTTCGCCCAATAGGAAATGGGATTTACGGCTATCTCGCCACGGGTGAGATCGACTTGGCGAGATCGACGTTGGGCGAGATCGACGGGCTCCCCAGAGGAAAGTCCTACCAAAAAACATTCATTTTTTACATTCCCCTCAGTGTTTTTTTTTGGGGGGGGGGGGGGGGGGAGATATATAGGTCAATGGTAGATCATTCACCTCATAAAGGTGCAATGAGTTACAGGATGATCTCTCCCCACCTCACCCCCCCACCGCCCCATGAACTCAGATTTTCTCCAGTTCCAAACAGAACCCACTAGTGTCATGCAGTGATATCTTTACAAAGGCAGTGCTACCAGGGTTTCTACCAGAGGGTAAAACGGGTATGGCACCATAGCCAAATATTTTTGCAGATTAATTACTCTTTTTATTACTGTATGATTTTCTTAACCCTAACTCTAAACTTAACCCATTTTCTTTCTTGGGGAGGCCCCCCATACCACCTGTTGACTGTAGTGGTATTCAATTCCATAGCACCATACCCAAAAATTTCTTTCTGGCAGAAACATTGGCTACCTATAAACGTATTATATAAATGCATTGGATTACCTTTCTTTCCTTTTTATACAAGTGTCAAAATAACCATGTTAGACACCAAATGGCCATTGTTTTAAAAATGTGACCAGGTGTCATTTTTCATTTCTTAAATTCCTTTCCCTCCAGGCTCATTCCACACAAAATCATCCTGGGAAGCAAACAAATATTATTCATCTTATAAATTCCAAAAGTGTAGTTTAAAAAAAATATTTTGTATAGTCTATGTATGTTAAATAACAAAGAAATCATAAACAGTGAGATCATTTTGTGTGTGCTACTATTTGAAAATATGACACCTGCAAATAAAACAAATTAACCCCCCCCCCCAAATTGTTAAGTTTGTTTTTTGCTTAAAATGTTGTTATTTAAATGCATTAGTTTTGGGGAAAAATTGATTACACAAATTGGGGCAAGTTGACCAACCAATTGAACCATTGAAGTGAGTTGACAAAAATTCATTGTACATAATGAGTTGGATTTTGTTCAGTGATAGAGTGCCTGCCTGTGGGAGATAAACCTAATAAATCATTTCTCCATTCTAACCAGTATCCCATGATGACTGCTGACCTCACCGTTTAAGGAGAGCTATCATTGTTCCTCCCCATCACTCCCCTGAGATTAGTTCAAGGAGAATAGTATTTAACTCCTCTTAGAATGTGAATGTGGTAATATCTTAAATAGCTCCCCATAATCTATATTAGGGGAGCAATGAATCACTCCCCTCAATTTGTTTCATTGCTAGGTCTATGACTGGTATATCAAAGTATGTTGTCTGTGCTGTTCTATCTGTTGGAGACTGCATATAAAAAAATACCATACTGCCCTTTTGTAGAAGTAGCCTGTAGGGTCTCCACGGGCACTCGAGTATCCTGGCATGGGCTGAGTCTAGCAAGACTCCAGTCCATGCACAGGACTTGAGTACCCATGCAAAGAAGAGCACTTTCATTTAATTATATTTTTTAATGTAATTTTATCATTGTGCTTGCCACCAGTTACATTATAGGGCTATGAGACTACAATATTATAAATAGCATAATTTGGCAGCTATGTTCAGTGCTGGAATTAAGATGCATAATGATATTTTTCTTTATTCCTTAGTCTCATTATCATCTAGTGGCAGGTACTCTGGTCCGGGTCGAGTTTGACCCTCGAGTACACGAGTCCAATGTTTTACACTCTTGGAGGCCCTAGTAGCCTGGTTACCTGTAGCTAATCAAGATACACAAGTGTCTGCATTACTGGTTTTCTGATACCGGTAGTCAATTTTAAACAGTAAAATTAATTTGGTTAAAATTTTATTATTTTATTGATATATATTAGTTTGCAGTTTTATCTTCAGATTCTGCAACTATAACAAATTATGGTAATTATATTATTTTATGTACGTTTTTTTTATTTTATTTGTAGAATTTTGATGATGTCAACCTCAATCTTGGAGAACTTGATCTAACCTCAGAAGATTTTTTACTTGAAGAAGTTGATGGTATTATTAATTACATATATCCATCCATCCATCCATCCATCCATCCGTCCATCCATCCATCCATCCATCCATCTATCCATCCATCTGTCCATCCATCCATCCATCCTACCATCTGTCCATCAGTTTGTTAATCCATCTATCAATTCATCCATGCATGTATCCGTCCACTCCATTTTTCCATACATGCAATCATCATCTGTTACATCCATCGATCTGTCTATCTATCCATTCTGTTACATTCATCCATCTGTCTATCCATCCATTCCATCCATCCATCCATCAATTCATCCATGCATACATCCAATGCATTCATCTGCCTCATCCGTCCATCCATGCAATTACTGATCTTACCACCCATCCATTGATCCATCTGTCAATCTTTCCATCCATCAGTTCGTCCATCTGTCAGTCCGTCCGTCCATCCATCTGTCCATCCATCCATCATTCATCCATCCATCCATCCATCCATCCATCCATCCATCCATCCATCCATCCATTCATTCATCCATCCATCCATCCATCCATCCAGCATCCCTTATATTTTTAATATTAACATGTTACATTTGTATTAAATTGTATTTATAATTTTAATTTGACTATTAATATTGTAGTTCATATTCAACAAAACTTAGAAGATGAATTTGTGAAAGAAGCGTTGAAAGCTGTGAGTATAATACTTTATTATTAAAATAATAAATTATTAATTTCTATCTGTGTACTGTTACTTTTGTTAATTAAATACTGTCAGTGTTTTATTAATTATTAATTATTCATATTCACTAAATTAATACTGTGGAGAAGGTGTTTGGGCAATGAAATAGGAACATACATGTACCTCTAAAACTAACATCAGTAGCTTTAATATCTAATATGAAAGTGTTTGTTTTAGGGAGTTGACCTGCGCCAGTATTCCAAGCAGATTGAGAAGGAGCTGTTAGAAGTGGAGAATGCTTCCATTCAAGACTGTATCCTTTCAAGCCAACTAGGCAGACATTTCTATAAAGTTTGTTTTGTTTAATGACATCACTAGAGTACATTGATTTATTAATCATCGGCTGTTGGATGTCAAACATTTGATAATTTTGACATATAGTCATAGGGAGGAAACCCGCTATATTTTTCCATTAGTAACAAGGGATCTTTTATATGCACCATCCCTCAGACAGGATAGCACATACCACAACCTTTGATATACCAGTCATGAAATAAACAGTCTGTAAATTCTTTTCAATTCACTGGCATGATTTTGCAAGTAAGGTTTTGATTGGTTGAATGAAAGGTCAACTGGACATGAGCTCCAACGGGGTGCTGTTAGATCCACAGGTAATAGTAATTAACCAGTGGAGCTAATTTCAAGATTTGATCGGATCCGATAATATTTTAACATGCTCATATACCACAAGGGTTTCGAGCATGTCCATCCCAGGGTTCGGCTTCTGGAGGCCAGGGGCTCAAGATTTGAGCTAAAATTTTATATAGATCTAGCTTCATTTATAGTGTTGTTACATTTTTTGAGAGAGTTATGGCCCTTGAATATAGAAAAAAAAAAAAAATTGTTTCACAATACCTCAAGAAACTGAGCTGGTTGTGTGTAGCTTTATTTGGCACTGACATAGTTGCCACCTTAATGTGAAACAGATATTAAAGAGAGTCAGAACATCGCCAGTCTTCATACTCAGATAGCAGCATGCGACAACATTCTGGAGGTAAGAACATGATATTGTAACAGTACTGACATGGAAAAATAATGGCCAAAAAAACTGATCTTATTGTAAAGTCTGATTCAGCATTCATCACTTAATTCAAGTCAGTGGAATGACATTTTATGTGTGGGTATCCAGCCATTTTGCTGTGTGACCATGTTAACATTTTGTTAAAGTCAGGTTAACGTTTGGTTAAACTTTGGTTATAGTTCATATATTGATGTTCTTCTAATTGTTTCTTGTCCTCACAAGGCTGCTAGTCACTTTGTACATTGGTCATTTCACAGCATAGTCATTTCATACCTAATTTGGTCGTTTCGTACCCTGATCATTTCGTAACATTGCAAAATGTGATTTTGTATCTTAGTCATTTCATACCCTGGTCATTTCATACCATTGTAAAACATCATTTCGTACCCTAGTCATTTCATTCCTTGGTAATTTTGTACCATAACTGAAAGTCATATTGTACCATGTATTAACAATATTTTTTTATTTCACCCCGAAATTGTTTTTTAGAAAATAACATTAAATTACATCTATAACATGCAAACACCACCTGCAACTGACTTTATAAATCATTAACTATTTAATTTTGTCCCTAAAAACATCCAGTCATTTCATACCATAGTCATTTCGTACCATACACTGAAACAAATTTGTGGTTAATTTAAGTGATACTTATCAGCAAAAGACTAAAAATTATTGCCACTTTGTATAAACAGTAACAGTTGGCTATTTCTATAGACATTACCTGTCCTCAAACAAGTGCACCTCCCCCCCACGCAAGTGGTCTGGTCCGAACATCCCAACAGCCAATGGGATGGCCTAAATTCTTCTACTGCATACTGCTCTCTAGTTCCGGTCACATGACTGTAACTTTCTTCTTTTTCTCTTCGCTAAAGGGTCTGGACTTCCAGGTATATCGGGCATGTAGCGTAGCGAGTTGCTACGCTGTCTTGGCTCTTGCCTGTATCACGGGGTCGCTGTTTCCGATGTCTTGATTCCTGAATCACTCTATTACTGTTTCATGAAGTATCATTGCAAGAGTAATTTTGACGTCGGCGCAACATTTTATGCTTAGAGGTCGCGGTATCCAGTTTGTTTCTGAATCCATGCATTCAGTACAATAACGCAGATTTGCTGATCCGGTTACCAGTCGCCTTGCAGTCCAGTCCCTGTTGGTGGCTGTGGTTTCCAGATGAAGCCGATCTACACATCAACCTGTTGGAGATGTTGTCAGTTACGTCATCTTTCATTGGCGAGAGATGCTGTCAGGCGCCTCTCTCATGGTAGCCCACAGACAGTACTACCGCGGTGGCTTATATCAACCGTCAGGGCGGAACCCACTCCAGCAGTCTGCTGCAGTTGACTTATCGTCTCTACAAGCTGGTTGACGAGATTCCGTTGCAACTTCGGGCTCGCCATATTCCAGGGGTTTCCAATGTACTAGTCGACACACTGTCTCGGCCGTCGTCTCCACAGCCGACGGAATGGATGCTCCATCCCGAAGCGTTTCGATGGGTGTGCGACAGACTTTGGACACCAAACATCGATCTCTTCGCCACACGATTCAACCATCAGCTGAGGGTTTACGTGTCTCCGGTGCTGGATCCCGAAGCTCTGGATCTCGACGCCTTGGCCATCAGCTGGGAACAGATGGACGCGTACGCTTTTCCTCCACGAATCCTCCTTCCAAGGGTGCTTCAGAGGTTTCAGCTGTACCATTGTCGCCTGTTACTCATTGCTCCAATGTGGCCATCCAGGATGTGGTATCCAGATCTAATATGTCTTGCCGATCCACATCCTTTACCGCTGCCAGACTGGGATCATCTGTTGCTGCATCCCACGTCAAGACTATACCATCCACGTCCGCAGTTGTTCCAACTGCACGCGTGGACTTTTATCGCCAAGAGTTTGAGAAAGAAAGGTTTTTCTTCACAGTCTACGGCGGCCATTTTGAAAGCGCACAGATCATCTACTACTGTGGCTTACAACGTCAGATGGCTTTGCTTTCACCGAGGGTGTGTCCGGCAAAACCTCAAACCTCAGACGATCCAGATACTTCGTCTTGCTGGGTTTTTTGGCTGTATCTGCGGACCACTTTACGATTAAAGGGGTCTACCATCGCTGGGTACGTTTCGGTCATCGCTACTGTTCGTGATGTCGCTACTGGAACGAAGTTATCGGGTATTCCTGAGATCCATAAGATGATCAAAGGGTTTCGCCTTGATGATCAAGTACACCGGTTTCGGCCACCAAGACCTGAATCTGGTGTTACGAGCGTTATCGACCGCACCTTATGAGCCGATCGAATCCTCTTCCCTGCAAGACTTGATGCGGAAGACGGTGTTTTTACTCGGTTTTGCCACGGCTGCCTGTGTCTCAGAACTCCATGCTCTTGATGTAGACTTGGTACGTTTTCACCAAGATCGGCGTGCAGTCAACTTGGGGTTACTCATGAACTTTGTTGCAAAGAATCAGTTACCAGACCAAGCGCCTCGTTCGTATGTTGTGCAGGCCCTCTCCTCTATCGTTGGTCCGGCGGACGTTGAGGACTTGGCGTTGTGCCCTGTCAGAGCCCTGCACCAGTACATCGAGAGGACCAGATCTTTTCGACAACATCGCAAAAGACTTTTCCTTTCCTGTAACCAGAGTCGGTTGAGGGACCTTACCAAGAACACGGTGGCCACCTGGATCCGGTCTTCTATCCTGACCGCCTATCAGAAGGAGGGTTTACCTGCTCCGTCTGCTTCTAATCCGCATGAACTCCGTGCCTTTTGCTGCCACGATGTCCCTGCACTGCAACACACCCATTCAGCACATTATCACTGGTTGGTTCTGGGCTACGGACTCCATCTTCGCCAACTATTATCTGAGGGATGTCTCCACAGAAGACGTTGAGGGGTTCCATCATCTGGGTCCGGTTGTTTTGCTGCACAGACTCTGTTGAATACAAGCCGTCCTCGTCGCCGTTGATGTCTGTCTGATTCTGGGCTGCATACCGAGATGTCCATCGAATAGACAGATGAGGATTGCTTAGACTTTTGTTCTTTTGCACAGTTCACGTACTGGTGCCGGAACTTTTGTCTCGATAACCTTTACCCTGCACTGCATGTGGTTATTGGTTGTCGTTATTGAACTAACAGATCTTTGGTGTACTAGACAGAAAACACTCGGGGGTCTTGTTTTGTTCAATGTTCTGACGGATGCACCTCATTAGGTTGTCGCTTGTTATTGAAAAAACTATAACACTTCAATACGTGAGGGTTACCTAACACCTGCATCCCTGGTGGCTACGTCTTCCCACCCTGTCAGAACCAGCATGAGATGTGGCTTCCGCCTCCTGGTCCATGTGTTCTAGGAGCCGTACCTGCCACTGCTGACGGATGCCACCATTCTGGTTGTTGTTACTAACATCACCTGCATTGGTCTGTGACGGGCATCCCTAGGATGAGGGCTTACCAAGGTTGGCCTTATTCTTCCACTAGTCAGCCTCTTTCCGGTTGGGGAGTTATCACAAGCATCTACGGATCTCGGCACCCACCACCATCTGTTGAATGCTGCACTTGTTTGAGGACAGGTAATGTCTATAGAAATGGAGAAAACTTGAGTGTTTTCTCTTTTATAGATACATTACCTGTCCTCAAACAAGTGCACCTCCCCCCCACGCAAGTGGTCTGGTCCGAACATCCCAACAGCCAATGGGATGGCCTAAATTCTTCTACTGCATACTGCTCTCTAGTTCCGGTCACATGACTGTAACTTCCTTCTTTTTCCCTGAGCGCATCGCACGGAGAACAGGAAGCGGGGAGGCCCGGGCGGGATGAATCTTGAGGACAGGTAATGTATCTATAAAAGAGAAAACACTCAAGTTTTCTCCAATTTGGCAATCGATAGGGTAGTTAATGTTTTTAATGGTTGTTAATGGTTTAATGAGATGCAAATAAGTAATATTTGGCCATTTCAACTGGTAACTGAATTTTGTTTTCATATTTAATATTATTAGCATATTTATTAATTGTGAATATAAAAAGTGCACTTTGGTCAATTGGAGCCAATTTCACAAAACATCGAAGTTGACAGTTAGTAGTAAATACCAAATACAGCTCTTGTCAGGTCAAATGGAAATAACAGTTGACAGGTATTATGGTTATCAATAGCGATATACTGCGCAGTAATGTGTTCTAAATTTCAAACTGTTCAAATAAAGTTTTAAAAATCCCAACAACACTGCTTTTATGCTATGGTCGATTCATTTTCTATATACTGGTATGAAATGACTAGGGTACGAAATGACTTTTCACAATGGTACGAAATAACTAGGGTATGAAATGACTTTGCAATGGTACAAAATGACTAGGGTACGAAATGACCAGGCAACATGGTACGATATTACTAGGGTACGAAGTGACTATGATTCCTTCACAACTGATATGTATTTGATATGGGTGTTCACCAAGTGATGGTGTGACTCCAAAAAAAAGGTCGAACATTTTTGGTTAATGGTTGGATAACATTTCTCTAATTGCCTTTTGGTCTTTCACAACAAGTGATAACAAATAGTGATACCAGATAGCCTTTCAAATGCATACCCTGTCTGTAACATATTTGTTTAATTTAACACATATCTACAGGTTTAGTCAAATTGTATCTAGTATAATTTAACTATAGAATTAGGGATGCTTTTTGAGGGGACGTTGGGTGGAGTTGTTGCTGTTTTCTTTGTATTATACCTTAATTTAAAGCACAAGTATGAATTTTTCACCATTAATAGTGCATTGGTTCATTTATTATTGCATACAGTCATTCATGTTTTTCAGTGTCTTTAAATACATTTCATTTTGTAAATGTCAGTTTTGTTATTTTCTAGAGAATGGAGCAAATGCTGAATGGTTTCCAGGGAGACCTGAGCAGCATCAGTAATGAGATTCAGACATTACAGGACCAGTCTATTGCCATGAACGTCAAGCTGAAGAACCGACAAGTCAGTCAGACTGTTAAATATGACCATTTCTTTCTTCCCACACAAGAATACTTGTTATCTTTACTTTAGCTATTGAAATCAGCTAACAGGCAATAATAAAAACACCTCATTACCCATTTTAAATACATGTATATATTTTGTTCATATCTGTTTGACAGAGAATATTTGAGACCGAGAGACAGAGAGGTAGAGTGAGAGGTGAGAGTGAGAGAGAGAAACAGAGAGAGAGAGAGAGAGAGAGAGAGAGAGAGAGAGAGAGAGAGAGAGAGAGAGAGAGAGAGAGAGAGAGAGAGAGAGAGAGACAGACAGACAGACAGACAGAGCTTTTGAATGATTTAATTGGACTTTATTTAATAATATCAGTGTTTTAGTTAGACGTTTGTGTTTAAGTACTATCATCATTACAATGTTTAAGAGTTCAAAGCCATTTGTTTTTTTAATACAAATAATACAAACTTATTAGTCCCCTACCTGTCCAACTGGATGGGCTATAGATTTTATCTCCATTTTTCTGTCTGTTCTTCTGTCTGTCTGTGTGTCCCACATAGTTTTTCAGATGATCTTTTCACAATGCCTTGAGATATTCAGCTGTAATTTTGTGTATAGCTTTATCATGTACTGTTACAGATTAAGTTTGATTTTCATGGCAGATTTACCCATGTTTGATAGAGTTATGGCCCTTGAACGTAAGCAATTTGTTTTCCTGACCTTTTTTGCAATGCCTCAAGATATTGAGTTGAAATGATGTGTATAGCTTTATCATGTATTGTTACAGATGAAGTTTGATTTTCTTGGCGATTTACCAATTTTTTTCATAGAGTTATGGCCCTTGGATGTAGCAGATATGCAAATTTGTTAGGCCCGGTTGTGGACATGCATTGCTTTAGTAGCACTCTCAGAATGCTTGTTTAATTATATTTTGAAGATGTTGTTCAGTCACATAAGATTATTTCCCCTTGCCTCCAATAGGAATTTATTACATATTTTAAAATATCCAATAACTTACCTTATTACAATATAATATATTGCTATGTATAAGCTAACTTTTAAAGTCTAGAAATATTTTCCTGAGGAGAGTTGGCTTATACAATATATTAAGGTAGGGTACACTAGAACTATTCTTTTTACTATAATATGACTGCTTTATATAGTTTTTTATCCATTTATTTGTCACTTTAGGCTATTCGAGGTGAATTAAGTCAGTTTGTGGATGAAATGGTAATTCCTGAAAGTATGATTACGTAAGTACTCAAAAGGGGTTTTCTTATTTTGGGGTTCTTAAGTTTATTTAGTGAAGTATATATATATTCTCTGTTACGTGAATAAAACATCAACCATGGTCTTCTTACCTGTGAAATAAATTCACAAGTTTTACAATAAAAAAAAGAAAAAAAGTCTGTTACGAAAAAATGCTAGTAAGTTGGTGAATTGTTTCATTCCATTCAAAATAAGTGAAATTCAGAAATCTTCTTGGTTGACTGTGACCTACTTTGATGATATCGGAATCTAGAGTTAACAAAAGCCCATCTATGAGTCCCAACTCATACAAGTATCAAACAATGATTGAATTAAGATTCTCCAGGTATATTTGCCTCTAAATTTGGAGGGGGATGGGTTGTTTTGTTTTATTACTTAAAAATTTGTTCCTTTTACGATTTCAGTTTGTCCTTTGTAAACAGTTAATCTCCACAAAACCTAATATCATGCTTTTTTTGTATACATGCAGGGGACAATATTTGAAAATCTTAGGTAACCGGAAATCAGTTCATGTGAGTTTTACTTGGGTAACTGATTGTTCAGTTTAGTTAGGCCTACCTAATCCTAAAACACTTCAACTACGGTTATGTGCTACATTGGTGATTCAAATGTATTTAAAAACATAAAACTCATTTTCAGTTTCATTACTGATATATGGTACTTTTAATTTTAGAATGTAATTGTTCACCACTTAACCGATTGGCGGTTCTCGTGATTTTAAAGTTGCATAACTGATATGCGAACAGAACAACAGTTCTCATGAAATATTGTGCCCTGTACGTGTCAAGCATAATACGGTGTTCATATTTCAGTCACATTTTGGATAGCCCGGTTACTGATCGTGAATTCCTCGAACAGCTACACGAGCTGAATCACAAGATCAACTTTGTGAAGGAGCAGAGTTTCCGCGACGCCAGGTCCTGTCAAGACGTGAAGGACATTCTTGATAAACTCAAAATGAAGGTTCTTGTAAATTTAATTCAAATTAAATGTTTTAGTTTAATACAAATAACATACAGTGAATCCCTTCCAAACCAGACCTTGGTAAACCAGAATTCTCTCAAAACTGGACACTTTTCGTGGTCCCTTTTTTAATATAAGTACATAACAGAACCTCTCTAAACTGGATACCTCTTAAAACTAGACTTTTTACTTGGGACCATGGATGTCCGGTTTAGAGAGATTTCGGTGTATTTTAAGTTTATTACAAATAACATTTTACGTTCAGCGCCATTCACATTTACAAGCAAAATCTATCATTAACCCTCTCCACAGTCTCATGTAAAAGTTGATAATTGAAAACGGCGTCTTAATATTAATAGTTTATTACAAAATAACATTTTACAGTAAGTTTACTAAAAAGAACATATTTTGAGTTACTACAAATAACTTAAATTTTGAATTTAATATGCATATTTTAAATTCATGTACTGGTATCAAATAAAATAATCTATTTTATAGTGAAAATAAGGTGCTGGTTTCATAAAAAGTTTAGGACCAAATAATGTTATTTTTACTCCTCTCTTGTTTTCAATACAATGCTGGAAAGTTCTATGTCAAATAAAAGGACAATAACTGCTGTTTGTCTAATAATTCACACATGCATAGTTTCCTCCCTTACATTTAACTCCAGAGCTCAAACTTAAGACTGTCTCCCATAGCAATTTTTGTTTTAATTGCCATGGGTGAATGACCCACAGACAGTAATTTTCAAAAGTGATTTTTGCAGCAAATAAATATGACTGAAAGGTTATTTTACTGTGTGTAGACATATTTTAAATGTACAAATGTTATACACTGGCAGATAGTGTACACATTTTGCCATTATTGAGAAGCTTTACCGACGGCAGTTTTATGCCATTAGTGATGCTCCCGACCTATGGCAGTTCATATCTCAACTAAGTTCGAGCCCTGAACTGTTAGATACAGTAACAGTAACAATACAACGTGCTGATTATTATCATATTTCTACTTACATTTATTATATCTCCTTTACCCGGACATCATGTAATTTGCAACCTTGCACTCTTTTTGGTTTTTTTATGTCAAGCCAATGGAAAATTGTTAAGTGTTTAATGGAGACTGGTACTAGGTTATAGTCACTATGCTAAAAATCATTAAATCTGTTAAAATGTGCAATACCAGTATACTTTATGGTACTAAATCTGTTTGCTATTTTATGCTAAAAATTTATTAATATGTGGTTTTTCTCTTATCCAGTAATATTTAATTAACTTTAGCAGATCAAAATAATTTAAATATTTATACATGTATATTTTCAGTATTATTTCATATCCTCGTGTATCATTTGTGCACCAAGTACTACAGAACTGGAAGGGAAGTAACTGTATTGTACCTGGTTGTACATAATCATGAAACTTGTACTCGATTGCTCAGGTGCCTCAAGCAAGCAATGCTTGATTAATCAGAACATTACTAATAACCACCACAACCAATAAGTTACCAAATATATTTAATTTATGGGGCCTATGGATTAGAGCCTACAAAATATTAATTCAGAACTGATCTTGACAACATACTATTAATATATTATAAACATATATTTCTGTAAACTGCAAGTGTGAGATTTTATTTCTTGGTATATTTTAGGCAATTGCAAAGATCAGAGAATTTCTCCTCCAGAAGATCAACTCCTTTCGCAAGCCTATGTCCAACTACCAGATATCACAAAACACAATGCTTAAGTTCAGGTAATACATTGTTTTATCAAATAATAGGTATCTTATCCACTGTAATATTTTTCACATCACATACTTTCAGAATTTGATAACTTTGCTTAAATGTACATTAATACGGTCAAAGCACTATGTTTATTGACATGTAAGCAAACGTACTACAGCAACACTTTAGAATTGAGGTATACATCAACAGGCGTCAGACAAAACATGTCAATAACAAGTTTACATTGAAAGTTGTCAGCATTCTCAAATAAACAAAAACAGGATGCACTAGTTTTTTAATGTACGGATATCTGGCATTGTTATTTTTTATTTCAGTGTCATGTTAAATGCTTGTTGTTGATTTCAGCTTGTAAAATACCTAGGCTAAGAATGCTGACTTCACGTTATTACAACTCTTTCATTTATTAAAAAAAAATTTAAACATTAAAATTTATGGTCTTTTTGTTGCTATTGTTGATTTCAGTGTCATGTTAAACACTTGTTGTTGATTTCAGCTTGTGAAATACTTAGGCTAAGAATGCCAACTTCACGTTATTACAACTATTCCAATTATTTAAAAAATATATATAAAAACAAAAATTACATTAAATTAAAATTTACAGTCTTTTTAAAATCCACCTAACTCATTAGATGTCACTTCACAGTCTTACAAATTTATATCTAACAAATATGATTATTGTAACCTAATTTTATTCAGTGTACGTTTAACTGCAATTTGTATAAATACTGCGTATTCATTTCCCGCGATCGTGATCTGCATGCGTGCTCTTGACCATGGGTGTGAAATTAACAAAGTCAAAGGAAATAAATGAAACTGCAGTTAAGTATTTATTGATGCGAACAAGTATTGTTTTTTTTTTACAAATTTACATCAAGATTTACTTGTGTGTAATCATATTGTTTACTGTCCGCAACGTTGTCACTGGACATGTGGGTCTCAGCGTGACATATATACACACTGAGAGCAGGCCTACGTTCAGCCAACGAATGTTCTTCTAATGTTCTCAAACTATTTGATTGGTTCCCGACGTGTCCATTTGGTCTGGCTGAACTCAGCCCTTGGGATAGCCTACTTGTCTTTCGGCCCTGAAATAGCATCTATATTCAAATTGACATGCATTATCAGTCTGTTTTTATTACTTTGGTTCAAAGACTTTACAAAGTTATAATAATAAGCTACAGATCTTTCAGACTTTGCTTTTATACGACCAGCCTAGGTGGCATCGTGGTTAGGCCATCGGTCTACAGGCTGGTAGGTACTGGGTTCGGATCCCAGTCGAGGCATGGGATTTTTAATCCAGATACCAACTCCAAACCCTGAGTGAGTGCTCCGCAAGGCTCAATAGGTAGGTGTAAACTACTTGCGCCGACCAGTGATCCATAACTGGTTCAACAAAGGCCATGGTTTGTGCTATCCTGCCTGTGGGAAGCGCAAATAAAAGATCCCTTGCTGCCTGTCGTAAAAGAGTAGCCCATGTGGTGACAGCGGGTTTCCTCTATAAGTTGATGATAAGATAAAATATTAATGTGCTCTAGTGGTGTCGTTAAATAAAACAAACTTTTTTTTATTGCTTTAATACATGTTGAATACATGCAGTGAAAATTAATAATAGTGATTATTAAAATAAGCAAACATCATTATGTTGTATTCTGGATGACATTGTTTCTCATTAACCGGTTGCGAGATCGCTATTACTCTAATTGAATATTTGGCATTATTATTATGTTTTAGGTGTCGGATAGATTATGTAACCGTTTGTTCATATTAGAAGATAGAAAACGGCTTAGCCAAAATTTTAGCCACTTGTAAATTTTATTAGCCATTTTTGGTAAAAATTAGCCAATGGCTAATTTGGCTACCGGCAGCGTGAGCTCTGCATTCCCATTCAAAACTACACCGCATTACATATTCATACGTCATTTGAATATCAACTGATGGCTGAATGGAATTATAGTTGCATATACAGTTTACAATAATATGTTGTACTAAGCTTGAGATTATATTATAAAGAGATTATTACCCTTGTGTGTTTTAGTGTCATCAATATCATATATTAGGAATAAAAATTATCTATTATGCTCGACAGAATCTTGCATAATACAGTTTGTATTCCTAATATATGATATTGATGATACCGAAAACACACAAGGGTAATAACCTCTATTTATTTGTATTGTTATAATGTTAATATCACATCATCCCATGATATACATAGAAATCATTACATATGAATGAACCCACTCAGTGAACCCATTTTCTGATTGAGATTTTCCTGTCCTAACCATTGCCTTACGACTGGTAAATCAAAGGCCGTGGTATGTTCCATCCTGCTTGTGGGAAAGCATATAAAAGATCCCTTGCTGATAATGGAAGAATGTACTGGGTTTTCTGTTAACACTGTCAGAAATATAAAATTGTGGACACGGACACCCAATAGCTGATGATTAATACATCAGTGTGCTCTAGTGGTGTCATTAAACAAAACAGGGGCGGGACGTAGCCCAGTGGTACAGCGCTCACTCGATGCACGGTCGGTGTGGGATCGATTACCATTGGTGGGCTATTTCTCGTTCCAGCCAGTGCACCAACGACTGGTATATCAAAGGCCGTGGTATGTACTACCCTGTCTGTGGGATAGTGCATATAAAAGATCCCTTGCTGCTAATCGAAAAGAGTAGCCCATGAAGTGGCGACAGCGGGTTTCCTCTCTTATTATCAGTGTGGTCCTTCACCATATGTTTGACGCCATATAACCATAAATAAAATGTGTTGAGTGCGTCATTAAGTAAAGCATTTTTTTCTTTTTAAACAAAACAAACTTTTAACTACTTTGATTCTCTACCCCCAGTGCTACTGTAATACCATAAGTTACACACCCACTGGCTGCTGATTAAATAATCTGCTGGAGTGTCGTTCTATTGTAAAGTATTCTGTTTTAAATCAAAAGTCCCAGTTACAATAGGTTTGACATCTGATAAACATTCCTTTCTTCCTTCCTTTTTCTTATAATTATGCAAACGGTCTTAGAAGATTTGAGTTTGTGGAACATCTTTAATATGGCTTTGTTTTTTAAAGGTTTATCGACAAAATTTTATTGCTAACAAGAGATTCATATTTAACAACTAATAGCTGCTGACATTTTTTTTAATCAATGCCAATTATACAAACAAATACTAAACTGAGGTTTTTTTTAAATTGTGGAACATATTTAATAATTATATTTATTATCCACATAGTTCAACATAACCGAGTTAATAAAAACCATACAAAGCACACGTGTAATAACAAGTGTAATGATGTGATTTTGAGAAGCGACGTCATAACATGACATTGCTTCTCCAGTCCTAGTTCAGACTGTGCATGTGAAATATGACATAATTTTGTTGTCTCCTTCTAGTTGTGGTTAAAACATTTTGAGACGGCCCTTGTTATTCATAAAAAATAACAATAATATGAATAATAAAGAAATTATTACACTCACATTTGTGTTGTACTGATTTTACGAAAGATTTATATGTTACCCTCGCTCTCACTCGGGCAATACAGAAACCTGACACTCTTTCGTAAAATCAGTATGACACACACGCTCGTATAATAATATTTATTTATACATGTGTTTTAGGTTTTTCAACGAATTCTTAATGGCTAATGAGAGACATGTGGCGAAGGAAGTGAGAGATGAATACATAGACACGATGAGTAAAATCTACTATTCCTACTTCAAGGGCTACTCCAGTAGGCTGATGAAATTGCAGGTAAGGCCAATCTTTTTTAAATTGATTCTTGACATTGAATATTTCTCTATAATTATGATGATTGTCTTACATTTTGATAGTTAATTGTAATGCTAGTTATGATGCAGTCCAGTTCCATTTTGGATCACACATACACAGATCAGAAAATGGAGCATAATTTGGATAATGAATAAAACTAATTTATGTAAGTATTTTTGTTTACATTGAAGAAAAATGTGTGACAAGGGGGATAAAAATTGATACAGATAGTGAGAAGAATCTAAAATATTTCTCTCTCAGGCCTATAGGAACTGGGGTGTGTGTGTGTGTGGGGGGGGGGGGGGGAGGTGTGTCTTGTGTCCCCGCCCACTTTAGGATAAAAATTATTAAAAATATTTTGTCCTACACTAGAAGTATATAAATTAAGATAAGAATGTGAAGTGTCACCTTAGTACATTAAATTCTTAAATATCAATAAACATAGTGCCGTGATCTCAATAAATTTACATCTCCTTTGCAAAGTTTTCAAATTCTGAAAGTATGTGATCTGAAAAACATCACATACTTTGATTACACTGGAATATACTACATATGCTAGCTAATATATGATAACAAATGTTATTTTCAGTTTGAAGAGATGGCTGGGAAAGATGACCTGATGGGAGTAGAAGATACAGCTAAAAAGAGTATCCTTTAATATCAGCATCCATTGTAGATTTTATTTTATATTATTATTATTTCAATCGGGATTGAGTATCACCTTCAATGTAAATGCTTAGCAGTTTGCAAATTTTGTTTCTAAATGTGTTACCATGTTAAACATTTCCTAAGCCAAACAAAAATTGCATGCCTGTAGTATTTATAATAAGCTGCAGACCTTAACGTGAACAAATTTGAAAAAACTTTTTTTGTTAATATTACCATATTAATAACATATATTCACATAGTAAGGGCAGGATGTACATTTGGGTTGTGTCAGAACGACTTGCCCATGCAATTTTTGAGTAGCCCAAATTTGAAATTTTAAAAAAGAAAAGAAAAGAGTATTGTATTTGGCATAGGAGATCAGTTTCAATGGGCATATGCATCTTGGTTACCAAGTATATCAATGTTTATAAAGAGGTAGTTGTTATGCAAATAGCTAGCTTTTTATTACCAGTTCTACCCTTCAAATGAGCACTAACTTAGCTGTTACATAGCCAAGTTTCCCACTTGAGCATCAAGAACTGTTTTATCAGCCATAAATATTAAGAAAGTCACCCATTTCGGTAGCTGAAATATTTAGTGGATTAGATTACAGCCAGAACTTTTCAAAACAAAACTGTTCAGTGTTTAATCAAAACATATATGTTTTTATGTTTGCTTGTGCTTATTTATAAAAATACTTATAAATAATTACAGGCAAATTACAAAATGGTGTTCTCGACAACCAAATTTACCAATGCTAACCAATCACATTTTTTGGAACATGAATATTTTAATGTCTTATTAGTTGGCTTGTAAATGAATGGTTAACTCAGTGTTATGAGTGGATTAAGTTCTATCTTGATTTCTTTGCTTGATTTAATCTCATTTTTAGGACATGTCTATGAATGTGACCACATTAAGTAAGTCTGTCTATAAAAAACCGACACTTTTTCAACTCTATCTATAAAAAAAAAAATCCCACAAAGTATGCCCAGCACTAGAGATTGTGCCCCCCCTCCCACACACACACACACATTCACACACTCCCGATACTGTTCATATGGATCTGAGATAAACTTCATGAAGTGTCTTCCCTGTGAATGTGACAGACACTTATTTACTTTCCCCATGCAAGTTTCAATGATGTCAAACATCTGCAATTGCCAAATGTATGTACTATTGTGTAGTCTTTACATATACCGAAACAGGCTCCCCAACAAAATAACGAACTGCACGATAAATACTTTTAAAAACCTGTGTTGTTGCATTTTTTAAATTAATTTATTTATTATTATTTTGTTTGTTTTTTAATCAGATTACTGTCATACAAACAATTACAACACCACATGTTCAAACGATGTAAACATTCGGACACAATGGGTACGCTACTTGGGCAATTCTATAGAATTCCAAATGTACGACGCATTCAGCTCTGACTGGATTCCAACACTTCCTGACCTGGATGTGGTGTGGGCAGAATTAAAGATGGCAGATATTAGAGTATGCATGTGCAATTGCAGCACTGTTGAACGCAATTTATGCAATGCAATAGAACGGACGATGAAGCTATTTTCTACAACCACATAGGGCTTTCGTTTCAATTTTGCTTGATTGGTTTGATTTTAATAATAGTTTGCACTGAATTGCGATCGCCCAATTGAGCACTTCCAATGTAGCTGCTTACTGGTAATGAAATAGCCAAAGTGTTCCAACTACTTTTTATTTTGATAGACTGGTTGGCCCCAAATTTCCCCAGAAAACACTTTTTTTTTGGCTGCTTTTTTATTTTACAAGCATTTCATTTTGGATATTCCGAAATAATACACTGTGACAAATGCACGGAATTTAGACTCGCCCGACCGTAAAATGCACACCCTGTAAGGGGAGCTACAAATTACTCTCCTTGAACTAGTCTGAGGGGAGTGATGATAGCCAGGGTGATGGCTCCTCTTCACTGGCAAGACCTGAAGTAGTAGTTTATTTGTTGTCGTTGTTAGATCCTTAAATCATGTAGGCTTTTTTTCATCGAAGCCTCATTTAAAGAACAGGTCAACTGTATTCACTCTGGGTAACCGAGGAGAGATACTCACATCCGAGTTGGAAGCTCCTGTCATTGTCCCACACGCAGCTCAAAAATCTGATGCAAGAGTGAGTTGTCTTCACCTATAATACCTGTTGTTTAGAGCTGGGCGCTATTGAAATTCGAGGTTCGGTATCGATATCAGTATGTTTTTGGTGACTATACCAATATTGAGTGGTATTTTCGGTATTCTCTGCTTTAAATGCACGCCTGAGTTAAGACTCGCCCACTAATTTTATCTAAATAAAATTAAATTTCATACACAAAGCTCTCGTCTGAATTATACCCAACCCATTTTGCGTTCGTTAGATATATTGTTAGTGCTTTACTAAATGGTGGTGAAAAATTTTCTGCAGCAAAATTTTGTATTTTGAAATTTGCTCGGTACGGTAAATCAGTATTGACACGATACCGATACCGAACGGTATATATGGTATACCATCCAGCTCTACTATTATTGATATTCATATGAAAGTTTGTGATCGATCATTAGTTTGTACATACCAATCAGTGATTGATCATTTAAAATGTCCATTGTGATTTATGATCAAAGTAAACCTGTAAATTTGCTTAATTATTAAAATGTTTATGGTAACTAACTTTTGTACCACAAAAAAATATATAGAAGGGAAGTAACTCTGTATTGTACTTGATTGTACTTTATCATAAAATCTGAGACCTGTTCAGGAGGGTGAGTGATTGCCATAGCTCACTAGACTGGTTTTTGCATCTAATATTATGCAAATGTGATATGACAGAAGATGATGGTACCAGTCAAATTGTTAAATATCTTAAGATTAGTCATCTAGCTAGTGACATGACAATTTGATTTTTTAGTTATAATATGTACTATTCAGATAATTATAATGCACACAATTATTTATATACCTTTTCAGTGTTAGACAGCTTGATGAATGTGCAGCTAAACATACATAGGAATCAACTTGTCTTGAATTTCATTATTATGTACATTGAATATGATTAGGATAGTTAGGATGGGAAAACCCCACTGGTTCTGAGGAAGTGGTTCATGAACTACGACCCAAGCATCTCAGGTGTGCACTACCGACTCATATTATTAAAACATTTTTAAATAACTCGTGAAATGTAGACCTACAATTACTTCAATTGGTATTCTTTCACGTGGTATTTTTAATTCACCAATCCCTCCCTCAACATTTTGTAACATGCCATTTGACCTACCGCTACAAGTTACGAACGGCTCTAACAGCATTACGTCATTGATCTAGAACGGCCCCAATGTTGTTGATAAAAAAATATACAAACTCTGACAAAATCTGTCATTACAAAGGATTTTGTTCCAAACGTGGGATGCCATAATAAAGATAATTAAAAAAACCCCTATTATTTTAGACATCATCATCAATGTGTAATAAGTTATCAAGTAGACCAGTGTGTGCATGCAGAATAAAAATCATCTGACCCTGATAGCTATGATTGGTCAATATGCCACAGAGTACTGCGCATCAAATCATGTTCAGTCACATGGTCTGTGACTTACTAATAAACAAAACAAAAAATAACTAGTCGGCAATGATCATTGATTACTGTTACTATAGTGTGTACATATATACATATATAAATAACATTTGCACATTCATTAACCTCTGGCTGAAATACAAATGTTTAAATGGAAGTTTTATTTCATTTTTTTTAAAAGATAAAAAAGAAAAATAATTGACGTAAAAAAAATACCTAGGCTTATTCCTATATACCTATTATCATTTCTTTTCCTTTTTTTAATTTTATTATTCCGTCTAAATTTCATTTTTGTTTTGTAAAAGAAAGTATAAAATTACATGATTGCCATTTTCAGGACCTCACGTAAGCTTTGTAGGCTAACAGTTATCAACTAATCGAGACAATTTTACTGACTTCGCTGATTTCCGTAACGAGTTCATTTGTGTAGGCTACAGAAGCCACTATTTAATTCAATCCCTTTTCTCTTTTTGTCATAACTATATAAACAGTATAAATGAGTTATCCTTATCAGACGTTGTGATCTATTACCTTACAAAAGTGGACTCTTTCTAATTAATAATAAATTAAATAGGCAAAGAAGTTTTGATCAGATTGGTATGTCTTTGAAAATGTCTATTAAACCTGTGTTTTCCAATTTGTATAGCAAAGATAAGTACCAGTCATATATTAAAATCATTCTTGTAACATTTTTTTTTGTTATTATTAAACAGATCTTTCTATCAGCTACATAAGGTAATTAGTAGCAATCAATATACAAAATTATTTTGTGTGCGCTGTTTGTTAAGTGTAACGTGTGTCATTTTTCACACTCGCCAAATTGAAATTATGTGCGCTGTACGAGCGCGATCGCACCCACGCACCTTAAAAGGCAAGGTCTGAGTTTCATGTTCATCTCCATTTCTTACAAAGTACAAGTACTACATCAATGAAACATGGTTTATAGTTACACCTTAGGATGAACCTCAGTGAATGCAGCTGTCAGTAGTGTGACATCGCTTTATAGCAAACAAGACATACTATGGATGAACCTCAGTGATTGCAGCTGTCAGTAGTGTGAAATCACCTTATAGTAAACTAGACATACTATGGATGAACCTCAGTGAATGCAGCTGTCAGTAGTGTGAAATCGTTTTATAGCAAAAAAAAAAAAGAAGTAAAGTTAGTTTATTTAACGACGCCACTAGAGCACATTGAATTTTTATCTTATCATCGGCTATTGGATGTCAAACATACAGTCCTTCTGACACAGTTTTTCAGAGGAAACCCGCTGTCGCCACATAGGCTACTCTTTTATGACAGGCAGCAAGGGATCTTTTATTTGCTCTTCCCACAGGCATTGTAGCACAAATCATGGCCTTTGTTTAACCAGTTATGAATCACTGGTCGGTGCAAGTGGTTTACACCTACCCATTGAGCCTTGCAGAGCACTCACTCAGGTTTAAAAATCCCATGCCTCGACTGGGATCCGAACCCAGTACCTACCAGCCTGTAGACCGATGGCCTAACCACGACGCCATCGAGGCCGGTTTATAGCAAACAAGACATACTATGGATGAACCTCAGTGAATGCAGCTGTCAGTAGTGTGAAATCACTTTATAGTAAACAAGACATACTATGGATGAACCTCAGTGAATGCAGCTGTCAGTAGTGTGAAATCACTTTATAGTAAACAAGACATACTATGGATGAACCTCAGTGAATGCAGCTGTCAGTAGTGTGAAATCACTTTATAGTAAACAAGAAACTCTATGGATGAACCTCAGTGAATGCAGCTGTCAGTAGTGTGAAATCACTTTATAGTAAACAAGGCATACTATGGATGAACCTCAGTGAATGCAGCTGTCAGTAGTGTGAAATCACTTTATGGTAAACAAGATATACTGTTGATGAACCTCAGTGAATGCAGCTGTCAGTAGTGTGAAATCACCTTATAGTAAACAAGAAACACTGGATGAACCTCAGTGAATGCAGCTGTCAGTAGTGTGAAATCACTTTATAGTAAACAAGACAGACTATGGATGAACCTCAGTGAATGCAGCTGTCACTAGTGTGAAATCACTTAAAAGTAAACAAGACATACATGGGAATGGGAATGGGAACTCTATTTACGTGCCCATATCCAATAAAGGTTCAGGCACGCCTACCACGGGTCCAGCCTCTGACATCGCCAGTGGGTTGACATACATGTACTGTGGATGAACCTCAGTGAATGCAGCTGTCAGTAGTGTGAAATCATCTTATAGTAAACAAGACAGACTATGGATGAACCTCAGTGAATGCAGCTGTCAGTAGTGTGAAATCACTTTATAGTAAACAAGACATACATGTACTGTGGATGAATCTCAGTGAATGCAGCTGTCAGTAGTGTAAAATCACTTTCTAGTAAACAAGACAGACTATGGATGAACCTCAGTGAATGCAGCTGTCAGTAGTGTGAAATCACTTTATAGTACACAAGACATACATGTACTGTGGATGAATCTCAGTGAATGCAGCTGTCAGTAGTGTGAAATCACTTTCTAGTAAACAAGACACACTATGGATGAACCTCAGTGAATGCAGCTGTCAGTAGTGTGAAATCACTTTATAGTAAACAAGACATACTATGGATGAACCTCAGTGAATGCAGCTGTCAGTAGTGTGAAATCACTTTATAGTAAACAAGACATACATGTACTGTGGATGAACCTCAGTGAATGCAGCTGTCAGGTGTGTGAAATCACCTTATTGTAAACAAGACATACTATGGATGAACCTCAGTGAATGCAGTTGTCAGTAGGTTGAAATCACTTTATAGTACACAAGACATACTGTGGATGAATCTCAGTGAATTCAGCTGTCAGTAGTGTGAAATCACTTTCTAGTAAACAAGACACACTATGGATGAACCTCAGTGATTGCAGCTGTCAGTAGTGTGAAACACTTTATAGTAGACAAGACAGACTATGGATGAACCTCAGTGAATGCAGCTGTCAGTAGTGTGAAATCACTTTATAGTAAACAAGACATACTATGGATGAACCTCAGTGAATGCAGCTGTCAGTAGTGTGAAGTCACTTTATAGTAAACAAGACACATACCCTGTAGTTCTGCAGCATTCTTGTTAAACACATTGTATTTTACTCTCTTTTTCTGTTTGATTCATTCTCTAGTCTTGCTTCAGCCAGTGCACCATGACTGGTATATCAAAGGCTGTCAGTAGTGTGAAATCACTTTCGACGAACCTCAGTGAATGCAGCTGTCAGTAGTGTGAAATCACTTTATAGCAAACAAGACAGACTATAGATGAACCTCAGTGATTGCAGCTGTCAGTAGTGTGAAATCACTTTATAGTAAACAAGACATACATGTACTGTGGATGAATCTCAGTGAATGCAGCTGTCAGTAGTGTGAAATCACTTTCTAGTAAACAAGACACACTATGGATAAACCTCAGTGAATGCAGCTGTCAGTAGTGTGAAATCACTTTATAGTAAACAAGACATACTATGGATGAACCTCAGTGAATGCAGCTGTCAGTAGTGTGAAATCACTTTATAGTAAACAAGACATACATGTACTGTGGATGAACCTCAGTGAATGCAGCTGTCAGTTGTGTGAAATCACCTTATAGTAAACAAGACATACTATGGATGAACCTCAGTGAATGCAGCTGTCAGTAGTGTGAAATCACTTTATAGTACACAAGACATACTGTGGATGAATCTCAGTGAATGCAGCTGTCAGTTTTGTGAAATCACTTTATAGTACACAAGAAATACTGTGGATGAACCTCAGTGAATGCAGCTGTCAGTAGTGTGAAATCACTTTATAGTACACAAGACACACTATGGATGAACCTCAGTGAATGCAGCTGTCAGTAGGTTGAAATCACTTTATAGTAAACAAGACAGACTATGGATGAACCTCAGTGATTGCAGCTGTCAGTAGTGTGAAATCACGTTATAGCAAACAAGACATACTGTGGATGAACCTCAGTGATTGCAGCTGTCAGTAGTGTGAAACACTTTATAGCAAACAAGACAGACTATGGATGAACCTCAGTGATTGCAGCTGTCAGTATTGTGAAATCACCTTATAGTAAACAAGACAGACTATGGATGAACCTCAGTGAATGCAGCTGTCAGTAGTGTGAAATCACTTTATAGTACACAAGACATACTGTGGATGAATCTAAGTGAATGCAGCTGTCAGTAGTGTGAAATCACTTTATAGTACACAAGACATACTATGGATGAACCTCAGTGAATGCAGCTGTCAGTAGTGTGAAATCACTTTATAGTAAACAAGACATACTATGGATGAACCTCAGTGAATGCAGCTGTCAGTAGTGTGAAATCACTTTATAGTAAACAAGACATACTATGGATGAACCTCAGTGAATGCAGCTGTCAGTAGTGTGAAATCACTTTATAGTAAACAAGACATACTATGGATGAACCTCAGTGAATGCAGCTGTCAGTAGTGTGAAATCACTTTATAGTAAACAAGACATACTATGGATGAACCTCAGTGAATGCAGCTGTCAGTAGTGTGAAACACTTTATAGTAAACAAGACATACTATGGATGAACCTCAGTGAATGCAGCTGTCAGTAGTGTGAAATCACTTTATAGTAAACAAGACACATACCCTGTAGTTCTGCAGCATTCTTGTTAAACACATTGTACTTTACTCTCTTTTTCTGCTTGATTCATTCTCTAGTCTTGTTTCAGCCAATGCACCATGACTGGTATATCAAAGGCTGTGGTATGTGTTTTACTGTCTGTGTGATGGTGCATATAAAAGATCCCTTGCTGCTAATTGAAAAGAGTAGCCCATGAAGTGGCAATAGTGGGTTTCCTCTCTCAATATCTGTGTGGTCCTTAAGCATATGTCCAACACCATATAACCATAAATTAAAATGTGTTGAGTGTGTCATTAAATAAAAACATTTCCTTCCATTTCCTTCATTCTAGTCTTATCTTTTTCAGTACACTTTTGAGACACTATTTCGAAGTTTGCACTTCGCACTCATGGATAACTGTTGTCGAGAGTTCCTCTTTGTGGTTGACTTCTATATGGCAATGGGGTCAGTCGCTCAGAATCTCTTTGATGCAATCATGGGGAAAACATTAACAATGTTTATGGTAAGTATTTTATAGAGGATATTCCGCGAGTGTCTTGTGATATCATAATTTATCAGCACGAGTTGATAAAAGGATGAAATCCGAGGCTTGACTAAATGTATATCTATGTAATCAAATGATTGTAACATTATGCATAGCAGATGTTACAACATCACACATTCAGGGTTTTTGCCAAAGGGTATGAAGGGTAAATTTATGTACCCTAAAATATCTCTTTGTCTCTCTCTTTGTCTCTCTCTCCCTCCCACTCTCTATTTCTCATTCAATATTCCTCACTTTCTCTCTCATTCATTATCCCTCTCTCTCTCTCTCTCTCTCTCTCTCTCTCTCTCTCTCTCTCTCTCTCTCTCTCTCTCCTTCCCACTGTTTCTTTTTCTTTCATTCATCATCCCTCACTTTCTCTCTCATTCATTATCCTTCTCCATCTCTCTAAAACAAATAAATATGACAGTTGGACAAATATAAACTGAAGATGTTTTGTGTTAGAAAGATTTGTTATACATTTCTAAATTGGTCTAATCAAAGATTAAAGAATAGTATAGAACCTACTAACCTCAAGCTACTGACCGATACAACTGCCCTTCCCCTCCTCTCTCTCTCTCTCTCTCTCTCTCTCTCTCTCTCTCTCTCTCTCTCTCTCTCTCTCTCCCTACATCCCTCCCTCCCCCCTCTCTCTCCCCCTCCCTACCTACCTCCCTCCCCCTCTCTCTCTCTCTGTCTCTCTCTCTCTGTCTATCCCTCCTTCCCACTGTTTCTTTTTCTTTCATTCATCATCCCTCACTTTCTCTCTCATTCATTATCCTTCTCCATCTCTCTCATTCATTATCCTTCTCCATCTCTCTAAAACAAATAAATATGACAGTTGGACAAATATAAACTGAAGATGTTTTGTGTTAGAAAGATTTGTTATACATTTCTAAATTGGCCTAATCAAAGATTGAAGGATGGTATATAGCCTACTAACCTCAGCCTACTGACCGATACAACTGCCCTTCCCCTCCTCTCTGTCTCTCTCTCTCTCTCTCTCTCTCTCTCTCCCTTCCTCTCATCTCCCTCTCTCTCTCTCTCTATCTCTCTATCTCTCTCTCCTTCACTTTTCTTCATTTCCCTCTAATTAAATTCATCATCCCTCCTATCTTCCTCCTTATCCTCTTCTCTCTCTGCTATCTCTCTCTCTCTCTCTCTTCTCCTTCTCTCTACTCCCTCTCTCTCTCGCTCCCTCCCTCCGCCTCTCTCTCCTATATTCTCACTGTTTTTTTCTTTCATTCCCCCATCCCTTCACTTTCTCTCTCATTCATTACCCCCCTCTCCCTCTCTCTCTCTCTCTCTGCTCTCTCTCTCTCTCTCTCTCTCTCTCTCTCTCCTCTCCCACTCTCGTTCTGTTTTTTCTTTCATTCATCATCCCTCACTTTCTCTCTCGTTCATTATTCTTGTCCATCTTATCCTTCATATCCTTCTCCCATCTCTATTAAAACAAATAAATATGACAGTTGGACAAATACAAACTGAAGATTGTTTTGTGTTAGAAAGATTTGTTATACATTTCTAAATGGCCCTAATCAAAGATGGATTCCCAATTCCTATAGAGCCTACGCTAACCTCAACCTTACTGACCGATGCCAACTGCACCTTCCCATCCTCTCTCTCTCTCTCTCTCTCTCTTTCACCCTCTCCCTCTCTCCCTCTCTCTTCCGACCTACATACCCCCCCTCTCTCTCTCTCTCTTGCTCTCTCTCTCTCTCTCTTTCAATTAGTTGTCTATACCCTCCTTCCCACTGAAATTTTCTTTTTCTTTTCATCATTCATCCCTCATTTCTCGATGATTCATTATCCTTCTCTAATGTATCTCTCTAAAACAAATTAATATGACAGTTATTTAAAATTCAATAATGATACTTATCTGTTAATATAATTATTTTATATTAAATTGCTGAATCCCATTTCGTATTTGTCAAAGTGTAATTACAACCCATCTTCGTCGGTTTCCGTAGCCTATGCACTGCGCAACGATTGGAACATCTCGCCACAATCCATTGCGAGGATTTCCGATTCATTGATAGAAACTAAAGTCTGGTACCAAACACATGTTACGCAGACTAATAAATATGAGATGGTTACCAGTCCAGCCTGTAATAACTTAAAAGAAAAGAAACAAATAGTTTATGCTTCTATTTATTACTGTATGGAAAGTAAACACTATTAAAATTCCATGTTTAATGTTACAAGGTCAGAAACCTCAAACATTTTGCCCCGGTGATTAGTTAGCGGTGATTAAGACAAATTTCATGGCCTAAAATTATGAATTCTGCACGTGTTCTACATGAAAAGTGATTTTCCGCAAACGAACAACTATTCTGCACAATGATGCAAATTCTGCAAATTTTTCCGCGTCCATGGAATCGCGGAATTCATGGCGGACTGGTACATATATTAAACAAAAATTATGCTGGTACTATAGGCTGCGTCGGTGCAGCCAGCAATTGTGTGTGGATAAGCATGCAAAAACTGTACTTTATTACATATCAGTTAAAGTTACAGCACCACTCACGGTGATCTTAGGGCTAGGATCGTTATTGATATGGACCTGCACAGAACCACAAAACTGTTTTCCTTTTCCCTTTTTTTTCCCCCCCCCTTTTTTTCCTTTGGCCCTTTTTTTCCCCCCCTTTTCCCAATCCCCAAATGTTTTTTTAAAAAAATTTTTTTGGGGCCAAATTTAGAATAAATTTCTTCCCAAAAAGGAAATTTTTTTTTTAAAAAATTTTTTTTAAAAAAAAAAACAAAGGGAAAATTTTAAAATTTTTCCCCCCTTTTTTAATTAAGTTTTTTTTTTTAAAAAAAAAAAAGGGGTTTTAAAGGGGGGTTTCCCCCTTTGGTTTTTTTAAAAAAGGTTTTTTAAAAATTTGTTTAAGGACCCCTTTTGTTTTTTTTTTTTTAAAACTGGAAAAAAATTTTTTTTTTAAAAAATTCTTTTTAAAACCCCCTTTCCCGGAAAAAAGGGGTTTTTAGTTTTTTAAAAACCAATAACCCCCAAAAATTAAAAAAATTTTAAAATTTAAAAAACAAATTTTGGGGGAAAAAAAATTTTAAAAATTTTTAAAAAAAAAGGAAAAAAAAAATTTTAAAAAAAAAAGGGGTTTTTTTTTTTTAAAAAAAAGGTTATTAAAAAAAAAAAAAAAAATTTTTTTTCCCTTAAACAAAAAATTTTTTTCATTTCCAAAAATTTTCCCGTTAAAAAACCCCCAAATTTTTTTTTGGTTTCCTTTTGAAACTTAAAGGGTTTTAAAAATTTAAAAAAATTTAAATTTTAAAAGGTTTTGGGGTTGGGGTTTTTAAAGAAAAGAAAAAAATTTTGGTTTTTTTTTGGGGCCCAAAAAAATTTAAAAAATTTTTTTTTAAAAAAAAACCCAAACAATTTTTGGGGTTTTTTTAAATTTTAAAAATTTTTTCCAAATTAAAGAAAATTCCCCCTTTCAACCCCAAAAAAAAGGGAAAAACAAAAATTTGGAAAATAAAATTTCCAAAAAACCCCTTCCGGGTTTTTGGGGAAAAAATTTTTTAAAAAATTTGTTTTTTTTGGGGGGGGCCCCTTGGGGGGAAAAAAGGGGGTTTTTAAATTGGGGGTTTTAAAAAGGGATTTGGGAAATTTTTTTTGGCCCCCCAAAAAAAATTTTTTAAATTTTAAATTTTTTGGGGGCCCCAAAAAAAACAAAAATTTGGGGGTTTAATTGGGGGGGTTTTTTTTCCCCCCAAAAAAGGGGAAAAAATTTGGGTTTTTTTTAAAAAAATTTTGGATTTAAATTTGGGGGAAAATTTTGGGGCCAAAAAAATTTCAAGGGAAAAAAATTTTTTTTTCCCAAAAACCCTGGGTTTCCCAAAATTTTAAAACCGGGGTTGGCCCCCAAGGTTTGGGTTTCAAAAAAATTTTTGGGGTTTTTTTTTTTTTTAAAAATTTTTATTGAAAAACTTGGGTTTTTTTTTTTTTTTAAAAAAAATTTTTTGGCTTTGGCCCCCAAAAAAGTTTTTTAAAAAATTTTTTTTAAAAGGGTTGTGGTCCTTTTAAAAATGGTTTTAAAATTTTGGTTTAAAACGGGGGGTTTTTTCCCTTGAAAAATTTTTAAAACCGGAACCCAAAAAGGTTAAATTTTTTTTAAATTTTTTTTTTTTTTTAAAAACCCCAAAAATGGGGGGTTTTTTAAAACCCAAAAATTTTTTTAAAAAACCCAATTTTAGGGGAAAGGCCCCCTTTAAGGGTTTTTTAAAAAAATCATTAAATTTTTTTGGGGGGCCCCGGTTAATTTTTTAAGTTAACCTTTAATTAAAAAAGGGGCGGGTTTCCCCAAAAAAATTTGACCTTTTAAGGGTTTGGGGGAACCCCTTTTAATTGGTTGGGGGAAAAATTTTTTGGGGCCCTTGGGGAATGGTTTTTAAAAATTTTTAAAAATGGGGTTCCTTTTGGGTAATTTTTTTCCCCCCGGGGGTTGGGCCTCCAAGTGGGGTTTTTTTAAATTCCCCTTTTTTTTTAATTGGGAAAATTTTTTTAATTGGGGTTTTTTTGGAACCTTTTTGGAGTAGGCCCTTTTTTTTGGGGGTTTCCAAAATAAAATTTGTCAATATATTCCTATTGGTACAGACCCCCATCCCCATTTAAAATATTTATTTTTAAAAAGATTTCAATGGACATTTTAATTATTAATTTAAATTCATACACATGCCTTAATGTTAGCCTACACAAAATAGTGAACAAAGCAATATCTTGTTTGTCTTTAAAGACCCAAGAAAACCATTTTATTATAGTTCAATTTCAATTTAAAAACTTGTCATCTCTGAGGGAAAAATGTTGCTAATTATGATAATTGTGTTTGTTTTTAAACAGCAGCATTTTACATTCATGATTAAATTGAATTCTCTAAAATCTATTATGAATTGAAAAACAATTGCTAGATTATTGTATTTGTGTTTAGACAGCAGCAATTTTACATTCATAATTAAATTCATATACAGAATTTCACATGCGTTGTTTTCGCTTTCTATTTATTGCACAAGTTTATTTTGCTCAAGAATATATACCACGAGACCGCTACGCAGTCGAGTGGTATGTTATTTCGCAAAATAAACGAGTGCAATAAATAGGAAGCGAAAACAACGTATGTGAAGTTCTGTATTTATTACATACCTTTTTTTATGTTTTACAAAAACGGTTTTTAATTTAACGTCATAACAACACTTTTTTGTTAAAACTATGATCAACACTCCTTTCATGGATTTGCTTAACGTTAAGAATCATACCCTGCGGCAGCCTTGTGTAATGTTTCAAATATGATGTGACATAATTGGTAAATCATATATGACGTCAGTAAATAAAACGCGCTAACTGCAGTAAAAATAAAAACGGAATTCCCCATTTAAAAGTTACAGTCCAGATTGCACGTATGTGTAATACAAAATAAATTTATTACATTGTTTGAAAATGTCTTTATCACTATATTAAGATTGAATAGGTATGTAATAAAACTTTGAACTGTATATTGTATACCCTAAAATCTATTATGAATTATGTTTCAGACAATGAGTTGATAATTTACTAATTTTAAAAAATTTCCATCTTTTTCAACTTTCAAGAGGGGTTCTATTTTTTTAATAATATGTAATTTAATTTGTTATGAACTAGTACATGGATAAAAAAAAAAATTAATTTCAAAGCATGCGAACTGCAACAAAAAAGAAAGTGTTTAAAGGTAGGTAGGTAACTAGTTTTACATGCTCATATACCACTGGGGATTCGAACATGCAAGTGTTGAAAATGGGTTCATTCACACAACTTTATAACCCTGTTGGTGAGGACATATTTATTATATTATTCATTCTGTATAACCCTAGGTTACAAGGAGGTATGCCGAGTTTTCTGCTGCCATTATTGGAATCAACCAGTCGTATCCCAATGAAAGGACTGACCGACTCTTGGGTCAGCTACAAACAGAAGTTGAAAATTTCATACTCAAGATGGCCGCCGCATTTCCTCACAGAAAGGAGCAGCTAGTCTACCTTATTAACAACTATGATATGATGCTGGGGGTACTCATGGTGAGTGTGCGGTGACTGTGCTCAGTACGAATTTGTCAAACTTATTCATTCTTCAAACAGGTGTAGAACTTTAAATGGCACATTCATTCTTATAATAGAAAAAAGAAAGAAAGAAAGAAATGTTTTATTTAACGACGCACTCAACACATTTTATTTACGGTTATATGGCGTCAGACATATGGTTAAGGACCATACAGATATTGAGAGAGGAAACCCGCTGTCGCCACTTCATGGACTACTCTTTTTGATTAGCAGCACGGGATCTTTTATATGCACCATCCCAGAGACACCGGCCTCGGTAGCGTCGTGGTTAGGCCATCAGTCTACAGGCTGTCAGGTACTGGGTTCAGATCCCAGTCGAGGCATGGGATTTTTAATCCAGATACAGACTCCAAACCCCAAGTGAGTGCTCCGCAAGGCTCAATGGGTAGGTGTAAACCACTTGCACCGACCAGTGATCCATAACTGGTTCAACAAAGGCCATGGTTTGTGCTATCCTGCCTGTGGGAAGTGCAAATAAAAGATCCCTTGCTGCTAATCGGAAAGAGTAGCCCATGAAGTGGCGACAGCGGGTTTCCCTCAAAATCTGTGTGGTCCTTAACCATATGTCTGACGCCATATAACCGTAAATAAAAATGTGTTGAGTGCGTCGTTAAATAAAGCATTTCTTTCTTTCTTTTTCTTTCATCCCACAGACAGGGTAGTACATACCACGGCCTTTGATATACCAGTCGTGGTGCACTGGCTGGAACGAGAATCTTATAATAGGTGCCATAGCAGATGTTAAAATCTGGTTGCAAAAGAAAATTAAAACTACTCTGTCAATAAAAAAAAGTTAAAGTTTGTTTTGTTTAAGGACACCATTAGAGCACATTGATTTATTAATCATCAGCTATTGGATGTCAAACATTGCTAATTTTGACATGTAGTCTTAGAAAGGAAACCCGCTACATTTTTCCATTAGTAGCAAAGGATCTGTTATATGTGCCATCCCACAGACAAGATAGCAAATACCACTGGCTAGAATGAGAAATAGCCTAATGGGCCCACTGGCAGGGATCGATCCTAGACCAACCATGCATCAGGTGAATGCATTACCACTTAGCTACGTATCACCATCGGTTAATAAAGACAAATTAAGTTAATTTAGTGATATGTCCCTTTTGCACAAATATTTATTGTATTTCAACTTACTTTCTTGAACTACAATAATGTTGTTAATTGGACTATCGAGAATTTGCTGCCATTTTAAAATGTTTACGACATTCGGGGCTTTTTTGCTGATTAAAATTACATATTAAAGATATTTTCTTGTTTAGAATATCAGTGTCTGTATAAATAAGGTGTTTGTTGTCATCCTAATGTTTGTAGTAGCCTAAATCAGATTTTAACTTCCAATAATTTCATACATACGAAAAAATATAATTATATTACAAAGTAAAATGGATAGTGACTGGGACAAATATTAGCACATGACAGCAGACACATTGGATATACAGATGACAGTGTGTCTGCCAGAAAGAAATTTTTGGGTATGGCGCTATGGAATTGAATGCAACCACAGTCAACGGGGTATGGGTGAACCTCCTCCAGAAAGAAAATGGGTTAAGTTTAGGGTTAGGGCTAAGAAAATTATATAGTAATGACAAGAGTAAATAATATTGTCAAACTGTTAACTTTGAAAACAAAATCTGCAAAAATATTTGGGTATGATGCCATACCTGTTTTACCCTCTGGCAGAAACCATGGATGTTGGATTTCTAAACAGGAAAGGGGTGGGACGTAACCCAGTGGTAAAGCGCTCGTTTGATATATGGTTGGTTTGGGATTGATCCCCGTCAGTGGGCTCATTGGGTTATTTCTCATTCCAGCCAGTGCACCATGACTGGTATTACAAAAGTCGTTGTATGTGCTATCCTGTCTGTGGGAGAGTGCATATAAAAGATCCCTTATTACTAATGGAAAAATGTAGCGGGTTTCCTCTCTATGACTATATGTCAAAAATACCAAATGTTTGACATCCAATAGCCGATGATTAATAAATCAATGTGCTCTAGTGGTGTCCTTAAAAAAAAAAAAAATCTAAACAGGAAATATTTAATGTGCAACTTTAGTCACCAAACAAACTGCTAGTTCAAGACCTGTGACACATGTACTTGATTGTGACAGGTTAGAGCAGTTTTTATTACCCACATAATTATGGTCTATTAAACTGCATTCCAGCTAGTGCACCACGACTGGTATATCAAAGACTGTGGTATGTACTACCCTGTCTGTGGGATGGTGCATATAAAAGATCCCTTGCTGCTAATCGAAAAGAGTAGCCCATGAAGTGGCGATAGCGGGTTTCCTCTCTATATCTGTGTGGTCCTTAACCATATATCTGATGCCATATAACCGTAAATAAAATGTGTTGAGTGTGTCATTAAGTAAAACATTTTTTTCTTTTTCTATTGAACTGATACTTTTGTAACATACCCTGCTGGATATGAACTGTGACAGGACTAGCTAGCTCTGGGTGAGCAGAAAATGTTGCCAAATTATCTAGTAAAAATAAAAAATTACAAAAATCTACTTTATTTTCTAACAAAATATCAATAATTACATTAAATTTGTCCTTCAGATTAAAATAAAATTCGGCACTTGTTTTTTAACATTCGGAATTGGTGAATTTGGCGAGTGACCCAGCTAGCCCTGTTTGACAGCAATCATACATGTATGAGAGAAAGTTGTCTTTACTCAAGGCTTTAAATTATTTTCATTCAGGAAAGAACTTCTGAAGATTCAAAAGAGACAGAAAGCTTTAAGGAATTACTGCAAGCCAGGACGCAGGAATTTGTGGAAGAGATATTGGCTCCTCACTTTGGAGGCATGATATCCTTCGTCAAGGACTGTGAAGTCCTTGTGGAGAGGGGGCAGATAGAACTGCTGAAAAATGAAGAGAGTAAGTGCTCATATCTCTATAATGACGTCACATGCATATAGTGTGTATGGCGTTAGATTATCTGACTCTAATTATTAAGAGTGTAAGACTCTAAATGTTTCATAAGCGTTAGGCCTGGTAATCCTGGTGTTTCTAATACCATGAAATACATTTTTGATAATTTAAACAAAACCCCACTTCATTTTAAAAACCAGTTTAGACTGCTCTAATTAACTGATAAATATTTTCAAGAAACATAAGTCATTGCTCTAACTAGCCATACAAAAACAAAGAAAGTACCAATTAGCATGTTTCTCACCTTAACCAAGAATGACCTAAATGCATGACGTGTCATTCACCATTCATATGTTAGACTGCTCTACTTAACTGATAAATATTGTCAACAAAATGACGTCATTCACCAGGCCTCTGATAATTGAAAATCTGTGTGACCCATTATTGGTTATGTATAAATAAATCCAGGTAACCCATTTCCTTTTGTGTAACCCATCATATTCAAGTAAACGATGCTCCAAATTTTGTGCGAACAAAAAATAGGTTACGCAAAATTAGATTTGCATGAACGAAACTATCACTCTTGCAGTTTCTTCATTCACCATTCATATAACATTCAGGTAGATGTACCATGCTTTGTTCTTTGATAGACCATCACAAGAGATGTGCAACTGTACAATAGTTTACAGCGGAATTGTTGGGGAAGTCGGACCAAAAATAATATTTTGGATTCATTGTGCATAATACAGTTAACAGTATTATACTTATTGTATAAATGTTTCGGGCTTGTTTTTTTTCATCTGTTTTTTTGCAAATGGATTTTGTGGTCCATGTCGTTAATATTCTTCATTTACTCTCTTTCTATTTTCCAAATTTTTTGGTACACCACTTCTTGCATATAATTGTAGGATTTTTTAAGTGCACATTTCCAATATTCATTAGTGGATGGTAGGCGGTGGTATTTGATGGCTTCTGTTGCTGCCTACATTTCCTGTTTACAGTTATATACAGTACCTCACAGCAGTTTGTACATTTAGGTGGCTGCTTTACTGGGACAGCCCCTACTTTGAAAAATATTTAACACCCTCCGTTTTGTCTTTAATAAATATTTGTAGGTACATTTGTAATTATCATGAAAAAGCATGTATTTATTCTTTATATTGAGAGAGATATATTTTATATAAATGTATATATACATGTTCAAGAAGGTGAATGTTAGGTCATACATTACAGATATATTATGGAAAACTGTTAAGTTCTAGTACTTGCAGTTCTGATTATGACATATATATAAACCACCATAACATTATGATGCAATATGACAAAGCCAGAACTTGACACATTTTAAGATTTTATTTATACAAGATTCTGTAGTTTTTATTTTAATGTCACCAGTAAGTCCAGACATTGAATTTGTGGATTTGTTTTATGATTCTGCCAGAATGATAAACAAGATTTAATATAGATATTTTAGGATTCTGTCTCTTAATCGTATGCTTCTGGAATTGTCCTGAATTTGCAGCCAGAAGTCTTAAGTGTTGATAATACACTTCTGGTTATCCAGTTTAAAAAAATGTAAATGTTTAGGCATGAACTCTGAATCTGATTTTTTTTTTTTTTAATGAAACTATATAGAACAGAATTTAATATTGGTTTTTACTTATCTGTTATTATAATTTTTGATTTTTTAAATGGTATTTTATTCCAGAACGCATACAGCAAATAGTTCGAGGTTTTAACAATGACTGGAAGAGAGCTCTTGAGGTTATCAACCAGGACGTGATGAGGTCATTTACCAACTTCAAAAATGGTACCCAAATATTGCAGGTTGGTAACGTATCCACCAGTTTGAAAGTACATGTACCTCTGTCTACTTGATGATCTTAGCCAGTTTTATTATTTAGTCTGTCCTGTAAAATGTGTGATTGTGAAGTGTAGGGTCAATCCCAAATGTTAATAAATATTGTTTTAAAAAGATACCAGTATGTGATCAACTTCAATTGAACAGAACATAATCTCTGTAACAATACCTTTCATTTGTAAATAGCCAGCTATTAATAATCTAGGGCAAATAAACCCAAATCAGTAGAATTCATCCTTAATTGTTAATTTGCAGTATATTTTCAAAAACCTTAAGTTGGTATTCATCAAACAACTTAAAAACTTAAGTCGGAGAAAAAACTTAAGTTAGTGGTTATTAAGGAAATCAATTTATCTATTTATCTATTCTGTTTATAAACATCGGGTGGAACTCATTTAAAAAAAGAGGCAGAAATACATTATAGTGGGTGGGAGGAGTAAAACATTAAATAAATAGAAAATTAATTAAATAAATGAAAATAAGTTAAGATAATGTGCATAAAAACTAATTTTTACTATTTACCAAAACATTTTGTTTATTTGTGTGCGGATAAATTTCCGGATTTTGAACAACCAAATGGGAAGATAACTGTAATCTGAGGCCAGTTAATTTGAAACCTTTTTGTCATGTATTTTCATCATTCTACTCACAATATTAGTTTTAATCCATGTAAAAATGCACATCAATTCATTTGGAACCCTATAGAGCTGTTTGGTAGTAATGCAAATATGGGTTCAGGCATTTTGGTTTAATTTGGGTAAAATTCAGACTGCTGCTATCCACTCCCACCCCTGCCCAAAAATGGGAGCTCTTACGCCTATGTTTATGCTTATTAGTTGTTGTTTTTTAATTTAGTTTTCTAGCCGTTTGTGAATGTTAAAGAGAAATATAGCTTTGCTTTTCAACTTCATTTTTTGCAGGGTGCTCTCACTCAGCTCATCCAGTACTACCACAGGTTCCAGAAAGTCTTATCACAAGGTCCATTCCGAAACATGCAGATCCGAAACGAACTCATTAATATTCATCACGTGATGGTGGAGGTTAAGAAATACAAACCTAATTTCTGATGTGATCTGCTGTAATGAAAATAAAAAAAACATTCAGATATATATATTATGTTTGCATCAAAAGGGAACCGATGAATTGGCATATATGTCACGAGGTCCATTACGAAACATGCAGATCCGAAACAAACTCATTAATATTCATCACGTGATGGTGGAGGTTAAGAAATACAAACCTAACTTCTGATGTGATCTGCTGTGATGAAAAGACGAAAACATTAAGAACTGTAATAACCAGCATTAAACTCATTAATATCCATCACATGATGGGGGAGGTTAAGAAATACAAACCTAATTTCTGATGTGATCTGCTGTAATGAAAATAAAAAAACCCATTCAGATATATATATTATGTTTGCATCAAAAGGGAACCGATGAATTGGCATATATGTCATGAGGTCCATTCCAAAACATGCAGATCCGAAACAAACTCATTAATATTCATCACGTGATGGTGGAGGTTAAGAAATACAAACCTAACTTCTGATGTGATCTGCTGTGATGAAAAGACGAAAACATTAAGAACTGTAATAACCAGCATTAAACTCATTAATATTCATCACATGATGGGGGAGGTTAAGAAATACAAACCTAACTTCTGATGTGATCTGCTGTGATGAAAAGACGAAAACATTAAGAACTGTAATAACCAGCATTAAACTCGTTAATATTCATCACATGATGGGGGAGGTTAAGAAATACAAACCTAACTTCTGATGTGATCTGCTGTGATGAAAAGAAGAAAACATTCAGATATATATATATATTATGTTTGCATCAAAAGGGAACCGATGAATTAGCATGTAACTCAATAATGAATAAAGATATAATTTCTATAAAATCATATTAAGTTTTAAACTCCTACTCAAAAATTATTTACACTTAACTTTTTTCAAAAAATGTTATTTGAGTTGGTATGGGTTTAAAACTTAATCATGTTTTTATATGAAAAACACAACTTTAATACTAAGAAAAACAAGCTATTATTTTTGTTAAATATTAATTAATTCATTAATTCATTTTATATTTTTATCATTTAATCATTAAAAAATTTTTTCTTACATTCAATGTATGCTACTATGACCAACCTCTCCCCCCCCCCCCCCCCCAACATTTATCAATTAAAGTTTAAACCTCAATGTTTTAAAATTTTTAGTCTGTATCATATTCAAAATTATAATTAGTGTTCCTGATATTAGTAGTAAATTGAACTTTGTTTCAAAACCATTCAGTATCTTGGTTTTGTTATTCAGAGCAATTTTAATTGCTGTATTAAAGGAATGTTTAAGCAAGGCTATTGGACCAGTGATAGAAATATGCAGATGTTTGTACTAGTCCACCGGACAAATACATCTAGAAATCTACTTGTCAACCAATATTTTCACTTGGCCAAATAAATGGTTTATTTTATTCAAGGACCAGGATGATGTTTGTGATTGCTCAAACTGAAACTGCTCTGGAAATTTTTACTTGTCCTCTGGACAACCACCAAGGCACATTTTGCTTGTCTGTATAGATTTTCACTTGTCGGGACAAACGGACAAGTGCTTATTTCGAACACTGCTGGTATGCATATTAAACGATTTTTAATGCACGTTATTGCTTAAAATCAACAATTATATTGGTATATTTAATTAATAAAATGATAAACATGTAATTGCTATTACATATAATGGGCACAGCCATTTTGCTCCATCCCACTGAATGCACCATCTGGTGAGCAGGTTGTTACATAACACTTAACACGTCAAATCAAAAATTAATAGTAGAACTGAAGAAACAAACATAGCGGTTTGTTGAATTTTTTTCGGAATGGTGAAACAGCCATGTGTCGTAATGTTCTGTAATAAGCGTGCAATAAGTATTTATTATTTTCCAATGCAATATAAACTGGCTACAAAACAAATCAATGATATACCATGTTTTGTTCATGCATTGAGCTCCTGTGTATTTTAGATTTAGTCAGGGTCTGTAAGAAGCTCTGGTCCTAATTGTGGGTGAAGTACAGGTAACTATGAGGAGTTTGCTATTAATGCCACCTAACTATATTACACTAATATTAAGCATTAAAAATAATAATTCTGGGGACCCAACAGTACCAAGAGGGAAAGGCTGGCTGTAGGCTTAAAAAAAAAAAGTTTCATAAAGCTGATGATTTTTTTTTCAGCATGTTCCTGGAAACACTTTTTTTTTTTTTTTTCACACCTTATACCCTCTTTCCCCCACTCCCGTTAATTTGTTTTTGGAGATCAGCCACTGATCTGAATAGTGCAGTACTGTGGATATTTTAAACATGATTCATGTGGACTGATTGACTATGCCACTGTTATACCCAGAACCAGATATTTTGTCTTAAGTTTGAAAGCCAAACCCTTCTTGCTCATAGTTTTCACAATTTTTGTTTACTAATCTATAATATGTATTGGGGTGGGACGTAGCACAGTGGTAAAGCAATCGTCTGATGTGCAGTGGGTCAAAGATCGATCCTTTTCAGTTGGCCCGCAGGGCTATTTTCCATCCCAGCCAGTGTACCCACGACTAGTATATCATGCTGTGGTATGTGCTATCCTGTCTGTGGGATGGTGCATAGAAAAGATCCATTGCTACTAATGTAAAAATGTGGGTTACCCTCTCTAAGACTATATGTCAAAATTACCAAATGTTTGACATCCAATAGCCGATGATTAATAAATTAATGTGCTCTACTAGTGTCGTTATTCATGTATAATAATATGTACATACAGTATGTTTATGACTGTGATAGAGACGAAAAGAATAAAGGGGCAAAATAGAAAGTTAACAAAGTGTTACTTTTATTTTACCCAGAACTTTTGAGATTGATTTATAAATGATTTGATTGATTTATGCATGATTTGTTTTGGGGAGATGGATGTGTGTGTTTTTGTGTGTGTGGGGGGGGGGGGGGGGGGGGGACTGAAGAAAAGTTCTTATATGAGTTTTGATATTGTGAAGGAAGATCACTGTTGTATATCTTTTTTGTTTGAAAATAGAGCTTGTGGGTCCATGGAAGGGAAGAACAAAGAAGTTTGTTTTGTTTAACGACACCACTAGAACACATTGATTAATTAATCATCGGCTATTGGATGTCAAACATTTGGTTATTCTGACTTGTAGTCAACAGAGGAAACCCGCTACAGTTTTCTTAATGGAGCAAGGGATCTTTTATATGCACTTTCCAACAGACAGGAAAACACATACCATGGCCTTTGACCAGTTGTGGTGCATCGGTTGGAGCCACTGAGGAGGTTCGATCCTGCGACGCAAACACCTCGTGCAATCGCTCAACCAACTGAGCTAAATCCCACCCTCCATGGAAGGGGTACGTGCATACCCAATGGTCAAGATCTCCTAGCGTGGATTTAAGAGGGCTCCCAGTTTTTGGTCAAGCAATTAATTTTATCTTTGTATAGGGCGATGAGTCTTATTTATCGATACCTCCGAACTATTACATTGATATTACCTGACTCCATTATAAAATGATTGATCCAGTACTACTGGACACATATTCATATTATGAAGAGAGGTTCTTAGGTCAGCTCACATTTCCTGAATCCATATATCGGGTTTTTTATTTTTGTCTCAATGAGGTGGTCTGCCCTAGCACAGAGAGGGTCTGTTGCCACCGGCAACCCTCATCTCCACTCCTGTAGCCAAATTGACAGAACATGATTGCAAGTTTACGTCTGTGACTAGCAGTTATACCGGGCATATATTTACAAGTCTTTGGTATCTGTTTTACGAGAAAAAGTACATAATTACGAAATATGGTGCATTTTAAGAACGACCCCTGCGCGTGCTGTAACCTCACCGTGGTGCAGGGGTGTAACATTCTCTTTGAGAATGGCCAATACAGCACAAATTGAAGTTTAGAGTAAAATTCGGTGTCCGTAAAATTCTGTGATATTTGTATTTGTATTTTTGCACAGTTCTTTACACTGTTTTTGTTTAAACCTTGAATTTTTATATTGATGTTGATCATCACTTTATTTATTTGCATTACCATAGTTTGACACCCAATAGCCGATGTATTTTTCGTGCTGGGGTGTCGTTAAACATTCATTCATTCATTCATTCATTCATTCATTCATTCATTCATTTTAAGAACGAAACAAAATGAAATGTGTGTACTAACTATATTTATTGTAACGTAACAGTAATAAGAATTGTGGCTTAATCGTAAATTTACGTTTACGTCCAAAACTAGGCAAACGATGTTTTGTGAAATGTGTAGTAGGTTCTGGTGTGTCTGTTTCCCGTACACGATATGTGATAAACATGTTCGATCATGCCATGATGACGTCATAGCTTACGATGGTTTTACGATTTCGTGGGCTGAGATTGCTTCGAAAATATGGGCCCAGGATTGTTCTCAGACTGCAAAAAAATCACCTGGCGCGGATCGAAGGGGTGTGCACCCCCACCCCTCACTCGCCGAAAAAAAATTAAAGTCCTCTAGATTCAGTAAATGAACACAGTACATTTAATGTTTTTACTGGAGAAAATGTAATGTCTTGGTCATCTTGATATTTGTATGGACTTTGCACCCCATATCTAGAAAATAACAAACCTGCATCCGCATATGGAATCATGCATGTATTACCCTAACAGTCTGGTTGTATAATTTCAAAAAGAACATATTGTTGGAAAAAATAAAAAAAAAAATTCTGTATCAGCACACCCCTTAGTGTTCCAGAAAAATCCCCCCAAAACAACCATGTTTGGGGCTTGGGGAATTTTGTTTACAGCACTTCGGGGAAAAAAGGGCTTCAAAGGCGATTCACCGAGATCCTGAGTATGAATAACACATTTTCATTCCAATACAGCATAAGTAGGGGCGGGACGTAGCTCAGTGGTAAAGCGCCTGCTCGATGCGCGGTCGGTCTAGGATTGATCCCCGTCGGTGTGCCCATTGGGCTATTTCTCGTTCCATCCAGTGTACCACGACTGGTATATCAAAGGCCGTTGTATGTACTATCCTGTCTGTGGGATGGTGCATATAAAAGATCCCTTGCTGCTAATCGAAAAGAGTAGCCCATGAAGTGGCGACAGCGGGTTTCCTCTCTCAATATCTGTGTGGTCCTTAACCATATGTCTGACGCCATATAACCGTAAATAAAATGTGATGAGTGCGTCGTTAAATAAAACATTTCCTTTCCTTTCCTTTCACACAGTATAACAACACATTGTTCGCCAGACAACGATTGACGTATTCGATATACGTATTTATTGATAATATCGCGGTGGCAGAGATACTCATGGGGCATTTTCCGTGGAATACGTCTTGTATTGCTTGGTGCTGATTAAAAACACCATTTTTATTGTCATTTATTAATAGTAGGCCTAAATTAAAACGTCGTGGGTGGAGGAGATGGATGTAGCCCAGTTGTAAAGTGTTCAGTGGTTGGAGCTAGCGACATTTAAACGAGACGCAGCATCTCGGCGACAACGTTTTCGTCGAGACGAGTTATAAGAGAGTTATACATTCGTCAGTGGTGGTATTTCGGCATTTATTACATGATGAAAATATATCTGTATTCTTATTGGTCAAAAATCAGTCACATGGTCTGCCGTAAATAGTGATATAGCCTTGAGACGGTCCCACCAGTCCGATCAAAAGTGATATTAACCTGGGAGATTTAACCAATGAATATAAAGATGAGACAAAATTCTATCCAATTAATGAGTAGGTAACGTAACGCAACGTCACCTGCTAATTTTAATTTATCCTGCAACAACCGTTTCTATTGACAGAATATGATGACGGATACAGCAAAGTCATATCCTGCTACGTCACATGCATAGCTACATAACAAAATCGCTCATTTGACCTCTAGGTCATCGTACAATGTGGCTCAAATAACAGAAATACCCCCCCCCCCCCCCCCCCCTTAAAGCGGCAGTAACCGGAATGTTTTTATTATTTAAGCATGTAGAACAGAACATTCAATTACGTTTGGTTTACGCTGGCTTATCCAGGTCAAAAACAAAGCCAGTATTTCGAAAGTGGGACACTTTTGACGGGTTCCTACCGATCTCGGTTTTCATTGGCTTATCACAAGTGTGGAATTCCCCAACAAGAGATCACGTGAGATTTCGCAGTTTTTGAACAAATTTAACTGTCTTGATTGAGAGGTCGTCTCATATCTCCAAAACATATTTATATATCCAAAGAGGTCTTTCCAGGGGTCGGTGGGTCGGGGATTTGCCTTGAAATTTTTACAGTGGGAAGCTGTTGGCATACGCGTTACATGTAAGGGGGTGTTACTAATTACGTAACGCTCTAGGGGTAGAGGAAGAGGGTACTGTGTTCGATTTACGTAACATTTTTCAAGACTATGTTATTTTTTATTCATTACTTAGATCTAAAAAGGTGGGGGTTTTAAAATGCGCGGTCAGTCTAGGATCGATCCCCATCGGCGGGTATATATAAGACCATGGTATGTGATATCCTGTCTGTGGGATGGTACATATAAACGATCCTTTGCTAAAAAAAAATGTAGCGGATTTCCAAGGCGCGTGTGCAGGGATTTCAGCGGGGTTGGGGTTATAGACTGTATTGAGCAAAGTTTATAATGGGCCATGCTCCCCCAGAAAATACATTTCAATTTTTGTTAAGCTTGGGCAAGTAAGGGTTTCGACCTCCAATACCCTCCCCCAGCACATGCACCCGATTCCTCTGTAAGATTATATGTCAAAATTACCAAATGTTAGACATCCAACAGCAGATGGAAGGAAGGATAGGATATGTTTTATTTAACGACGCACTCAACACATTTTATTTACGGTTGTATGGCGTCGGATGATTATTAAATCAATATGCTCTAACTTTGATGTCGTTAAACACCCCCCACTCCCTAACTTTACCCTTTCCAAACGAAAGAATATTTATTTGAATTTGTCTTAATTTGTTCTACTAACGCTTTATAAAATATTAATTCTGAAATAGGAAGGTACGATGGTCGATAATACGTTGTCAAGATCAAACCGGTTTTAACGAAAGACTCTAGTACCGTATCCTCAACCGAACGTTCTTCGTGCAGCGCAAGATTTCTCTTTTAAATTTTTGAGACGAACCCTACAATTTGAAATCGGCAAACGCACGTGTTAACTGAAACTGACAACAGGCCGTTGTTTGTGCTTTGTCGAGCTATGGCGGCACAGGCGACGAATCAAGCGTATACTTTTGATGATCTCCGTTCGTAGCGAACACACACGAGTTTTTTAAAAGTGCATTTGAGCTTGTATTTCATATTTGTACATAATGTTATAATATGGTAACCAGAGAATGTAACTTTAACTTTTTATGGTCTGCAGGATAAAGATAATAACTATCCTGTTCAAGCCGAATGAGAAATTCCGCTCAGCAGAGCCTCGCAGAATTTCCCATTCTTACCTTCACAGGATAAAGCAGATATCCAACGTCATTAACGGTCAATAATTGATAAGAACTGAAGCCCTCACGTTGCGGTGTTAGACTAACTGGCGAACAGTGGGAAAAGCTTCAGAAATGCTTTGTTGGTGTGCACGACTTTATGCCATAGCTGAGAGATGTCATACCGTATCACTTGAGATCATCAGAATGTGATGGGGGCCATGACGTGTTTGGAATGTAATCCTGGTAATTAGACAGACTCGTTTCGAATGTGTCCAGACACGTTGTTATAGAGAGAAAACGTACTCTCCAAATGGCTTCGGGATATTCTAGAATGGACAGAAACAGCGGTAGCAGTGACGACGTCTTGGTATGCAAATGTTCCGAAGACACACGATCAAATGCAAAAGAATGACTACCAAATACAATGAGAACACGAATACGAATGACCTGGATCAAACGGATGCTGCTCGTGAAAACGGTGAAGCCGTGGATGAAGACCTCATGGATACCCGTGAACCCGGCGAAATCGTGGGTGAACAACCAATGGATCAGACGGATGCTGCTCGAGAATACGAAACGGACGCTGCCTATGTTGACCGGCCTCGGTGGCGTCGTGGTTAGGCCATCGGTCTACAGGCTGGTAGGTATTGGGTTCGGATCCCAGTCGAGGCATATAATTTTTAATCCAGATACCGACTCCAAACCCCAAATGAGTGCTCCGCAAGGTTCAATGGGTAGGTGTAAACCACTTGCACCGACCAGTGATCCATAAGTGGTTCAACAAAGGCCACGGTTTGTGCTATCCTGCCTGTGGGAAGCGCAAATAAAAGATCCCTTGCTGCTAATCGGAAAGAGTAGCCCATGTAGTGGCGATAGCGGGTTTCCTCTCAAAATCTGTGTGGTCCTTAACCATATGTCTGACGCCATATAACCGTAAATAAAATGTCTCGAGTGCGTCGTTAAATAAAACATTTCTTTCTTTCTGCCTATGTTGTTGCCTATGACGCCGATGACGAATGGGATAGCTTCTCGAGACATTACTTGTTCTGTCATCTTCCAGAAATGAGAGGATTCTACAGACGACTCTACACATTTGGTCGGTGCCCAGCCAGAGACCGAGAGAACTCGCCAAGGCCGATTTCTTTTATACGGGAGACTACGATGCCGTCACCTGTTACTGTTGTGGACTACGTGCCTACGGATGGAAGAAGTTGGACGAACCCGTGATGGAACATTATATGCTATCCCCGATATGTCCTTACATTAACAATCTGTTGAAATTAAACATGTATTGCTTGGGCGTGCTACTTTTTGTTTGGTTAAATAAACATGTGAATAACACATTTTGTTTGATATTAATGTAAGGGTGGCACTGAGCCGTGTATGAGCTGTGCTTTGGGATGGGGAACGGGTCATAGGCATCACACAAATTCAAACTACATCTTTATGCGCATGCGCGAAACTGTAGAGAGTATAAATAAAAGGGTAATGACGAATATCGCCAACGAGCTACTCTCGGCATACTAATTCGAAAATATATGTAGCTCCCTCTTTATCTTTCAAAATTGCGCCTAATTTCCTTCATTAAAAACTGCACACCCTATCCATTTGGCACTAATCCTACGGGACATTCCAAATTCCATAGCACCCAAAACCACCCTCCACCTGTTACCGACTCCGGTCGGATTGCTGATGCTCTCTTACACCTGCCAGTGCAGGCGGTTCCCCCTCCACCCCACCCACCCTTTCCGAATAAAAGTTTTTATCTTTAAATACCTTTATGTGCGCTTGGGTTTTATTTGGTAATTTATTCTACAGAGAGGATAGCACATACCACAGTCTTTGACATACCAGTCGTGGTGCACTGGGTTTTATTTGGTAATTCATTCTACAGACAGGATAGCACATACCACGGTCTTTGACATACCAGTCGTGGTGCACTGGGTTTTATTTGGTAATTCATTCTACAAACAGGATAGCACATACCACGGTTTTTGACATACCAGTCGTGGTGCACTGTGTTTCATTTGGTAATTCACTATATAGGCAGGATAGCACATACCACGGTTTTTGACATACCAGTCGTGGTGCACTGATTTATTTGGTAATTCACTATATAGACAGGATAGCACATACCACGGTCTTTGACATACCAGCCGTGGTGCACTGGTTGGATACCGATGGGTGTCGATCCTAGACCGACCGCACATCCTACTTTACCACTGGCCTACGTCTCGCCCCTGTAGTTACCCATTTGGAAGGAATTCTAGTCCCACGCTCTCTGATAACGTAAAGTGCATTCACAAGATTATGTTGAACTATTTTAACATGCCCCAAGAGAGCACTTCTAGACTGACCTGCTTCGTCGCGCGCATATATATATATATATATATATATATATATATATATATATATATATATATATATATATATATATATATATATATATAAGGGGCAGATTCACGGGATAGGCTGCACCGCTTGTTGAATGGAATAAAATTTTCATAACTTTAAAATTTAAAGCTCTGTTCTGCTGAAATTTTATAGGTACCTGTGTGAATGGTATAGCAACCTACAAACCAAATTTTATTGAAATAACTTGATAGTAGTGAATATTTATATATCAAAATAACACATTTACGAGTCTCATGTGCATTTTTGCATTATTTCATCAATATTTTAATAATAATGTAATGTGAAATAGATACTTTTATTTTTATTTACTTGAATGCCAGACTACTGGTAAACATTTGTTTTTACCAACCATATCAAAACTGGATGTTGTGTTATAAATTTACAGTATTTTAAAGAACTAACCCTGTTTTCCGTTACATTTTTTTTGAAGATGTCCTGTCATGAACACTGACCTATAAATAATTAAAATAACATTTTACAACAATTATTTTTGAATTACTACAATCAGAATAGACACCTACAGTTGTGTCAAGAACAAAAATCTATGTAACTTTGTTATTTACTTTGAGATATTTATTGTAACATAGAGCCTGCATAATAGCCTGCAAAAACTAATTTGTATAATTATTGTGTTTGTGTGAATGTAGTTCTGTAAATACACAACATTTTGCATGTTAAACAAAATGTCCCCTCATAAACACAATTTTAACATGTATAATTAAATATCTTTTTGCAAAGTGCTTTTATTACATTATCAATATATTTACTCGAACGGATACAAAATACAATTCTATACCAATTTCATAATATATATGAAGTTTATTTGATAGATATTTTGTAAAAGGGTTATGAGATATAATGCATTATTGAGAATTACTGTATGTCTAAAATAAATAATAAAACATGCTTAGATGTATGATTTAAATTCATTTACAGATGCAGTGGTTATTTTATGTCACAATGTTCAAGTTCCAGAAAGGGCATGTTACAACATGTTAAAGTTGAGCAGATTTGACATTGACATGTATGGGTGTTGCCATGTGCATGTGACTTGTATGGAAGTCTAAGACAGTTGTTGACAGTCGGCAGGTGTTTGATCGAGAGATGTCAGCTTTGTTTATTATTCTGTCACACTTGGAAGGTTGTGCAGTTATCAAGTTTGGTTCTTTATTCTGCCATATGTATATACAGTCAAGCTGTGTTAAACATTCACCATAAAGAAAACATGTATCAAATTGGTCTTTTAACATAGGTGGCTGCTTAATGCAGGTCAGTTCATATTACTACATAATCTGATGTTTTTTAAGAATAAAAATGTGGCCTTTTAAGGAAAGTGGCTGCTTAATACAGGTGGTCGTTAGAGTAGGTTTGCCTGTATCTGCTTTGTTCTCTTGTCATATCAAATACATGTATTCTGATTGGTTCTGCATATTAAAGCATTTTTAACCTCAAACAATGAGATTAGAATAAGTTTTCATATAGCATATGAACAGTATAAGCTGCATACTTCTAACTTGCATGGAATGACGAATATTTTCAGGATACATCTGCTGTGCCAATATCAGGACTTAATGCTTGTCGATGGTGTTGTTGAATAGCGCTAGGTAATGATAGTTTCTTCTCTGAGTCGGGTCCTTGCTGTGATACAAGTTCTGGTAGATGGCAATGACGGATAAGTTTCTGTGGTGACTGCCTTCCGTGAACAGGTCGGTGATGCGAGAATCTTTATTGGCCATACACATCAGGTCGTCCAACACGATGAGATTTCTGACTCTGGGATCCAAATAACGATCCTTTTCCAAATTCTCAGGTATGCCTTCAACAAATTTCACTCAAACGGTTGCCCCAATGATGTCGTAGAGGGGGTTTCTATTGTTTGTAGAGCCAGTTGATGCGTTGAGGCGGTGGTAAGATTTTACCATCCCTTAGCCGTTTGTATACCATAAATGTCTTTCCACACGAAGTGGGTCCCGACACGATCATGGTGGACGGATGTAACAATCTTAGAGGATGCTGCTGCTGCTGCTGCTGCTGCTGCTGCTGTTGTTGCTGTTGCTGTTGTTGCTGCTGCTGCTGGGAAGGTTTATTTTCAGATTCCAAGAGTCCATGATTATTTCGTACGTACGTTTTTTGTTCGCAAATGTGACACTGATTCATGATCTTGTCTGTTCAAGTACTCATGTCCCGGATTGGGCCCCTGGCCTCCAGAGACCGAACCCGGGGTGGACATGCTCGAAGCCTTAGTGGTATAGGAGCATGGAAAAGTCTTCACTCACTCACTCAAGTACTCAACGTGAAATGACGATATCTGAACCACATAGTTCCTTTTATAGTCTTTTTAGAAATGCTTCTGCCGTTTAGGGTCTTTCCAACCCGTACCACTTTGTTGTTGTTGTTTCCATTTCAGATCGGCCTTGGCTTGCTCTGCCACCTGTTGTGTGGGGGAGACCATGACGATTTTGGGTGCCTGGGGCTTGTTCTGTTCCTCTTTTTCTTTTTTCCACGTGGGATTGCAGAGTTCAAGAGACGAACATCATTACCCTTTTACTTATATACATTCTGACACATAAAGGTATGGTACAGGAGTGTTTGAATGTGTGTGTTATACGTATGACCAGTGTCCCTCCTCCCAAGCATAAATGTCATCGTGCGAGCTCCCAAGAAACATCGTGACCAAAATATTACCATCTACCAGTGTCACTACCATAGAGACACGTCCAGGGACGCACCCAGAGACACGGGGCAAAAATAAGAAAACAAAACCTGTTATTTACAGTTTTATTGACAACTTACAACATGACAAAATAGCATACAAAATATAGGACAAAACATAGTTAATACAAAAACATTCAAGTGTCTCACGCGTGTTTGAAACATTTAATGTCTGAACACATTGTTCACATTGGGACATCTCGGAGAGAGCCTGTAATGTTCCATCACTGGGTCGTCTGTCTTCTTCCATCGGTAGACGTGATGTCCACATATTGACAGTGAAAATACAATTAACGACCATGACTTCATTCTGTATTATGTCTCGGTCAGTCTGTAATGTTACACAAGTGAACTGTTATTATCAATCCACTAGCTTGTTTGTCGGACACCAGTCATTTGAATGTGTTGGTTTCGCTCAGCTGACATGTTTTTGCGTGTGGCGCTTAAGACCGTTTTTGTTTTGAGATATTTTATTGATAAAAAAAGAATCAAAAGGATTGCACAACAGGCAGAGCCTGTATAAGTGCTCTCCTAAACAAGATGGACATCAGACAATATTCATAGTCATATATATCTAAAGCATAATAACAATGTCTAATGGTACAAAATATTTAACATAATTAATATTTTTTTAATATATAGTAATAAAAGGTAGAGAGTAGATAGAATAGAAATGGGATAGTCGAGAAAAAAATATGATAGTAATGATCCTATTGTTGGAGCTAACCTTATATGGGGCAGTAAGATCAGAATAATAACTTAGTTCAACTCGAATCTCTTACTTTCAGATATATATTTATGTACTGCGTTAAAAATTAAATTGTTTTCTTCAATTGGTAGGTTTATTGACCCGGATAGTAGTAGATCAATGTCTAAGATATCACAGTAATTCCGCAACGATGCAAATAAATCATATCTTTGTCTGATGAACAGAGGGCAGACATAAAAATAATGAAAATTATCTTCACAGTTATTTCCACATGCACAGCTTGGGCTATCAGAAAGATGGCTTAAAAATAAATGATAGTTTAAGTTGCTAGCATAGTTACGAAGCTGACAATGGATAATGTTACATTTACGATTTCCATAAAGATAGAGAGTAGATGAAGGATTGGGATTTCCCTTTTTTATTAATTTTTTATAGGTAAAGCTGTTTTTATATGAATTATATGTCATTAATATGATCTGTCCATCTACCATTGGATTTTAAAGTAATCCCTAGA
>NC_054708.1:13889596-13939659 GCF_016097555.1 Gigantopelta aegis | reverse complement strand
TTGTAAACATTGTAATGTGTCTTGCAAACATTGTAATTAATGTGTCTTGCAAACATTGTAATGTGTCTTGTAAACATTGTAATGTGTCTTGTAAACATTGTAATGTGTCTTGTAAACATTGTAATGTGTCTTGCAAACATTGTAATTAATGTGTCTTGTAAATATTACCAGGTACAGTGATATAATACAGGGCTCGAATTTAACGACGGCATTGACGACAGTTGGATTCGTTGAGATATAAATTGCTGTAGGTAGAGCGCATCACCAACAGCACTTTTGTGCCATCGTTAAAGCTCCTTAACAATGGCAACATGTACACACTTGGTGTTCTGCCAGTATTTAACATTTTCACATTTAAAATGCAGCAAAATAAAATTTCACTCATGTTTATTTGTTACAAATGTCACTTTTTATTAAAAATTGCCATAGGCAGGCTCATAATTGCCACCAGTGGGCTGTTTCACCCATGGCATTCTTTACAAAGGTGCTGTGGGAGACAACTTGTTAAGTTTGAACCTTGGATGTATAATGTACACAGCTTATTCATAACTTGTCTTACAGTGTGTTGTTATCACGGTAACAAGCTATAAAATTAATCTGTATGTATTGTTTGTCATATACATTATTACACAGACTTTATTTTGACATAAGGCATTAGAAAAAATAACCCTGTGTGTTATTTGGGTTAACCGTACTTTAGTAATAAAATGAAGGAAATGGAATGTATCACAGTTTGTATAGGGCTCAAAACGGCCTGTGGCCAGGTCGCCAAATGCGACCAATATTTTGTTTGGGCGACTTAAATATTACAAAATAATAGAGTTAGTCGCCCAGATAATAATATCTTCTTTAGGGCTTTAACATATGAGCCACTATTAATATTTGTATTCCACATTAAAATCTTGCTCGTGGTTCACTTACCATAATTTGCCAATATGCATTATTATATTTTGGGTCACCATATTTTTTGGCAAGTTTCGAACCCTGTTTGTACTGTTCATGTTGCTAGAGAACCCATATAAGATTTGAGAGTTTAATAGTTTCTGGCATGATTCTTTTTGTAAATGGTCTTTCTGATACAGGTCTCAAGAAAATCCTTAATTTGGAGCGAATTTTAGCGAGCTCTAAGGATTTATTGTCTTGAGACTCATGTCAGAAAAACATCTACAAAAGGACTCAAACCAGAAATATTTCTATGTTAAATTTTATAATTTTATTATAATTATTATAACATTCACTGAATTTTATTTTTGTATCATGGCATCACTCCTTCTCTTGGCTAATATGTATTACGTCACTAGAAGGAATGCATGCGGTGTTACATATTACGTGATGTCACATATTACCTTTGCTTACTGAATGGCATAATCAACAGGTAGCAATGGCCAACTACCTCCTAACTAACGAGACCAATTAAAAGGGTGCATTACCATCAAGGGAACATGTGCTCATGACAATTTTTGTCGCACTTTTTTGGCACCTTTCTACTGGTTGATTGAACTACCGGTCAATTATATAATCCAAACTGGCCACCACATTCAGTGGACCTATTATGTTAACACACAGCATTATACTAGGGTTGTCTAAAGCTGGGTACTGGCCTTTACATGTGTATGGCCAGCTGCTGTTATGACCAGTGACTATTTAGTTTAACACTGCATTGTAACATGTTTCACCTTTTTGAAAATTTGTTGTAAAGAGGGTTTTGATTTTAAGCTGACAAATCACTAAAGTTGAATTAAGAGCTTGCATATAAACATGTCTTTGTAGTCATAAAGTTTCTGTATTAGCACTCCAGTTATAATCCATTCATATGTTTATCCACCCATCCATCCATCCATCCATCCATCCATCCATCCATCCATCCATCCATCTATCCAAGCACCTATCCATCCATCTATCCAAGCACCTATCCATCCATCTATCCAAGCACCTATCCATCCATCGTTCCATCTATCCATCCATCCATCCATCCATCCATCCATCCATCCATCCATCCATCCAAGCGCCTATTGATCCATCAATCCTTCCGTTCATCCATCAATCCTTCCATCCATCCATAAGTAAGACGGCGTCTTAGCACACTACTGGTACTTAAAACATAACTATATAGTGAATCATATTTCATAAACATTATTGTACATGTACTTAAATATGTATATAACCAAGCAGTTTACTTATTATAAATATATAAAACACTCAAACTAAGAGTGAACAATTTATGTCTTTCCTGAAGAAGAAGAAGAAGAAGAAGAAGAAGAAAAAAAAAAAAAAAGACTTTGACATGGATGTAAGAGGTTTTAACTTAAACTAACAACACATTAATTATTATAGAACTCTTAGTCTTCAGTCTAATTTTTTCTTTTCAGAAATATGTGTGTATATTTGTACAATTAATTTACTGGCACTCTTTTTGTATTTTTATTAGTGATGTTCCAATCATCGATTATAATCTAAATTTGCTTGGTTGGGTTCAGGTGATGAAGTGATATATTATAAAAATCTGTAATTGATTGTTGCTGAAAATGTTAACTGTAAATGTGTCTAGAATTTTAACTGATGGAATTGCTTCAAATATGCTGGGTGTTTTGTTTGTTTTTAATGTATACATAAAGAAAATAAGTACTGAATGGGTATTAAAGGTAAAATGAGTGATTTTTAAGGTCTAAACCAGTTAACATTACAATAGGAAGGAAGGAAGGAAATGTTTTATTTAATGATGCACTCAACACATTTCATTTACGGTTATATGGCGTCAAACATATGGTTAAGGACCACCTAAATATTGAGAGAAGAAACCCGCTGTCACCACTTCATGGGCTACTCTTTTCGATTAGCAGCAAGAGATCATTTATATACACCATCCCACAGACAGGATAGTACATACCACAGCCTTTGTTACACCAGTTGTGGAAACATGACAATATGTGCATCAAAGCCTTCCTATAGTTGTAATCGATTGTATAATACAAAGTTAATTGGTTGGTGCTAACTGGTTATAACGGATGATCGATTGTATAATACAAAGTTAATTGGTTGGTGCTAACTGGTTATAACGGATGATCGATTGTATAATACAAAGTTAATTGGTTGGTGCTAACTGGTTATAACGGATGATCGATTGTATAATACAAAGTTAATTGGTTGGTGCTAACTGGTTATAACGGATGATCGATTGTATAATACAAAGTTAATTGGTTGGTGCTAACTGGTTATAACGGATGATCGATTGTATAATACAAAGTTAATTGGTTGGTGCTAACTGGTTATAACGGATGATCGATTGTATAATACAAAGTTAATTGGTTGGTGCTAACTGGTTATAACGGATGATCGATGATGAAATTCCAGCACTACATTTTATATTTATATTTATCATGCACATACATAAACATATATTGTAACGATTTTGAAAAGTACAGGCACACCTTTTTAAATAACAATAACATCCTCAATTATATTTGAATAATTTATATATATATGATAAACTGCTCTTGAATATTAGATTGAAACAATTCTTTGCTTTTATATATATATATATATATATATATATATATATATATATATATATATATATATATATATATATACAGTAGAATCTCATTGGCTCGAACACTGTCGGTGCATCAAAGTCTGTTCGACCCATCGGGTAGTTCGAACCATGCATTCGGCCATTGTCGGGTGCTTCTGTAACACAGAAATCAATTGGACAACCTCGTATATTTCCATAAAACCGGCTTGGGCGAGATAGTCCGATTGACACTTGAGTAACGAAGTCGCCAGTCAAATGTCGGATGAGATATATATATTTGTAATAATTATTTATCACCGTTAAATAAACAAATAACAAACACACTGGTAGTCTATATTTATAAATATTTATTAATTTAAAAAGTATTTCTTTATTATGGTGGAATATCATACGAAATATGATTGACAAAATAATATAATAGAGAATATGTAAAACTCAAACATGATTGTCATTGTTCACGAAGTGGTAATACAATGATAAGTTATTTTTTGAAAAAGTCAGTGATCACAGCTTGTTTGGCACAACGGTTTTTAAAGTAATCTTTCACAAGTTCGTTGTGCACAAAACCTATTTGATCCAACACAAATTCACTGTGCGCTTTTGTTTGGAAATATACACGTAGTGTATTGCACGCTTCAAAAGCTTCAGTCACACTCGGTTCTTTGATATTCTGTTCACTGCCGCCTACCATCTTATCGTTCATCTCGTCGTCATTCTCTGCATCTGGGTTTCTTTCAAGAAGCACATCCTCGAGAATGTCGTCATCTGTCATTAATGTACATGTCGGAATATCAAGATCTGCATGGATGAATCGCTGGATGTCTCTAATACCGAGTTCTGCCAGGCGTGCTAGAGGCAGGTCGTCGTCTGGCTCGTCGTCGTCATCTTCATTCTCAGTCGAGTCGCCATTAGAGCTGGGAACAAACTTGGCGTGGCGGAAACAATTGGCTATTGTTTTTCGGGTTACCTTACGCCAGGACTGCTGCATCAAATACATTGCGTCCAGTACCGTAATTAGCACGTCTGTGTTTTTGTCTGCTGTGTGGAGCTGCTTCATGATCACAAGTCGTTTGTAGTGGCTTTTCAGATTGTTTATCACGTCTTGGTCCATGGGCTGTGTTTGACTGGTTGTGTTAGGTGGCAAAAAGATCAGCTCAATAACTTTCAGACCTTTCAGTGTAGGGTGGGCGGGACAATTATCCACAATCATGGCTATTTTTCTACCATTACGCTGCATCTTTTTATCCAGCCTAACTAACCATCGGGAAAACATTTCTCCTGTCATCCACGCTTTTTTATTACTTTCATACTCGGTTGGTAACGACTTCACCCCCCGAAAGCACCTTGGTTTAGCAGACTTGCCAATTACAAAAAGAGGCAGTTTATCACTGCCATCCATATTTGCGCAAACAAGGACAGTGAGACGCTCTTTACTTTTTTTCCCACCATGACATTGGACATCCTTAAACTTGAGAGTTCTGTCTGGCACTAGTCTGAAAAAAATGCCCCTTTCGTCTGCATTATATACGTCAGCTGCCTCATATCTTTCAAGGATATTTGACAGTCGATGTTCCTAGTCTGTCATTTCTTCCGAAGATGAATCCACAGATTTGGATTCTCCACAAACTTTCTTAAAAGATATTCCGTGGCGTTGTTTAAAGCGTTCCAACCACCCAACCGATTGCTTGAAGTTAGCACAGCCCAAACGGTCAGCAAACTGTTGGGCTTTTTCTAAGAGAAGTGGACCAGAAATGGGGATATTTCGGTCTCGCATGGTAGTAAACCACTTCAACATTACTGATTCTAGCTCTTCAAACTGACCTGCTCTCATAAGTTTTCGCTTAGGGCCGAATTTTGTATACCCCTCTTTAATGGCATCTGCCTTTTTGATCCACCCCGAAAGAGTATTTTTCGGGACATCAAACATTTTTGCTACTTCTGTTTTTGATTTTCCCCCTTTTTCTAGTTCCATAATCGCCAGGTATTTCAGTTCAATAGTTTTTGTATCTAAACGACGTTTGGTTCCACGTTTCCCTAGTACTGATCCAGGTATCCCCCCTAAGTCGGGGTCTTCCCTGGATTGCTCAGCAATTTCGACCAAACCTTCTTCAGCCATAACTTTGATGATAAATATTACCTATGACTGGGAACGGAATTTTATATAACAAGTGTTGGGGTGAAAGGATTTACTCAAAATTAAAGTGCATGAAGCACAGGCGGAGGCCCTTTACCTGTAATTGTTGCAATCACTACATTCCATTGATCTATCCTGTACCTTATCCTGTAAAATGATTAAAGTACACCTGAGTGATATGCCGAGACTCGCCGGTTGATTGGTGTGACATGCAAAGTTCATTGGACCATTGTCTGTACTTGAAAGATAATTACCGACAGGTGCTAAATAAACAACACAATAAGCCGGCATATGATCTAGGATTAATGCGTTCCACTTAAAAATTTAATTCCGAATTTATAATGACTTACTTTGTGACTGACGGGAAAGGGTCGATGAAAAATTCATTCATATTTTTTTTTCTTTCTTTGGATAGACTTAGCAGTTCGAGCTAACTATGTTTAATTTTACAGTTCGGACCAATAAACTGGTTCGAGAGAAAGTTCTGGTCGACCGTAGGGGTATTCGACCAATCAGCACCAAAATAAAAGGGTTTAATAGAGAGAAAAAATCAGGACTTTGTTCTTGGTTCGAGAATACCGGTAGGTTCGACCGTTGGGCGTTCGAGCCAATGAGATTCTACTGTATATATATATATATATATATATATATATATATATATATATATATATATATATATATATATATATATATATATATATACATATATATAGGTTATTACCAGAGTGTTTTTCGGTATCGTCAATATCATATATTAGGAATAAAAATTTTATTATGCAAGCCTCTGGCGAGCATAATACATTATTTTTATTCCTAATATATGATATTGACGATACCGAAATACACGAGGGTAATAATCTCTTTATCATGTAATCTCAAGCTTAATACAACATGTTTTTGTAACCTGTACACGCAACTTTAATTCCAGTCCACCATTACTAGATATTCAAATGACGTAAGAATATATGGCGCGGTGTATTTTTGAATGGAAATGACGTCAAACTCGAATGACGTCTTTTTGGATGTCCTTACATCAAAATAAAGTTATGCCTAACATTTTTTGTTTTCTGAACGCTGGACAGCTTTTAGTGTCAAATTGCCATTGAAATGTTTTTATTTGATGACTATGAATGCATACGTCAGTCATGGAGTGTCACCCAAGTACGTTTGCTTAAATGTCAATAAACCTAGTGCCGTGACCTCGATTAATTAACATCTGATTTGCAAAGTTATCAAATTCTTAAAGTATGTGATCTGAAAAATATCACATACTTTGATTGCACTGAAAATGTAAGATATTATATGATAAATAAATATATATATATATATATATATATATATATATATATATGTGCAACATCTATCAAGGATTATTTAATAAAACCCTTTGTTTTTGAGTGTAAAACAATTAATCACAACAATCATGTTTGCATGACTCAACTGATTTATTTTGCTTACATGTAATTTTGTCTGTGATTATACCATTATTAATTTAATTTTCCTGCTTCCTGGTGTGACCTGAGCCAAGTCGGAGATTCACACAGAGATATACCACTGCTTTCTTACCACTAGCTGGGGTTGACACTAAGCTGGCTGGTCTTAATTTGCATACTGTGAGATCCGACACCAGTTTGTCACATGCGTACCACTTCCTGTTCAGTATGGTTATACTGAAACTTGACTTCAGAGGCTGTACATATACACAAGTGGTCTTAAAGGTCCATTCCCAAAACTGCATACACGGTAGTTTGCTACCATATTTTAATTTTTTTTTATTTGTGATATATAGCAAAAAAATAATTGATACTGTATAACATTTTTGCATTATTAGCTAACTGTTCATTAAAAATATCAGAATGTTACACTAAAACTTGACTTCAGAGGCCACACTTACACACACACATGATCTTAAAGGTGCATTCTCAAAGTTGTAAATGGAATATTTCACATCGTGTTCTCTTTTTTGGTGATAATTAAACACAAATTAATTGATACCAAATAAAATCTTTGCAAAAAACCCACCAATCTTTGTATAATTAATTGTTCATTAAAAATAACAAAATGTTACAGTGAGACTTCAGAGGCCATGCATACATAAGTGGGCTTAGGCTGCATTAATTTTCAAAGCTGTAGATGGCATACATGTATTTCACTATTTAATTTTTTTTTTTTGTGTGTGAAAAATAATTACAAATTAATTTATACCACATATAATCTTTGCATATATCAATTAACCTAAGAATATAAAAATTATAATGTGCTGTGACCTGGTGTTAGTGATGTTCCAATGATCAATTATAATAGTAAATTGATTGGCTTGTCTCTACCAATGTGGTGTTTGATTATAAAAATCATTAATCGATTGTGTGGGAAAATGTTAACAACTATCCATCCATCCATCCATCCATCCATTCAAACTTCATTCGTTCCAAAACCAACCAACCCATCCATCCATGCATCTGTCCATTCCATCCATTCATCCATCCATCCAACCATCCATCCATCCATCCATCCATCCATCCATCCATCCATGCATCTGTCCCTTCCATCCATCCATCCATCCATCCATCCACCCACCCAAAACTCACCCACCCACCCACCCATCCATCCATCCATCCATCCATCCATGCATCTGTCCCTTCCATCCATCCATCCATCCACCCACCCAAAACTCACCCACCCATCCATCCATCCATCCATCCATCCAAACCTTCCTTCCAAAACCAACCCACCTGCCCATCCATGCATCTATCCATCCACCCATCCATCCACCCATGCATCTGTCCCTTCCATCTATCTATCCATCCATCCATCCGAACAAAATGTTAACTGTAATTGTTCCTCCAGTTTACATGATGAGCATGCACGCATCCATCCATGCATCCATGCATCCATCCATCCATCCATCCATCCAAACTTCCTTCCTTCCAAAACCAACCAACCCATCCATCCATACATTTATCCCTTCCTTCCTTCCATCCATCCATCCATCCAAACTTCATTCCTTCCCATACCAACCCTTACATCCATCCATCCATCCATCCATCCATCCATCCATCCATCTGAACACACTTGTTAAGTTTAATTTACTAAAATCTGCATGCCTGTTCCATTTAAGATTTAACCATATTGATAACATATAAATTCACATGCTAAGGCCGGAGAACTACAAATTAATCTCCTTAAATTAGGGGATGGGACACAGCTCAGTGGTACAGCACTCACCTGGTGCACGATCGATCTAGGATTGATTCCCGTCAATGGGCCCACTGGGCTATTTTTCATTCCAGCCAGTGCTCCACAACTGGTGTAATAAAGGCTGTGGTATGTAGTATCCTGTCTGTGGGATGGTGCATATAGAAGATCCCATGCTGCTAATTGAAAAGAGTATCCCACGAAGTGACAACAGTGGGTTTACTCTCTCAATATCGGTGTGGTCCTCAACCATATGTATGTATGTACGTATGTATGCCCACAAATGACTGTCAGGTCAGATGTCGGGAATTAACATGCTTATATCAATTTAATGTTCAAGCACGCTCGTTTCAAGCACAATTTCTTACTAGAGCCAGAAACTGTACTCGGAACAAGAGTACCTTATGTCCGACACCATATAACCATAAATAAAATGTGTTGAGTGTGTCGTTAAATAAAACATTTCCTATTCCTTAAACTAGTCTCAGGGGATTGATGGGAAGTGTAGGTAATAGCTCCTCTTAAACTACGAGGTCTCCTGCTCGCTCAGGAGGGTGGGGACCTACATCAATTTAATTATGCTAATCCTCAGCAATGTTAGGCAAGTTGGGACAAGCATTGGTTTCTATCCTTGTTGAGCTTGATTAGATGTCAGTATGTCAAGGCCATACAGTGAAAGGTCTGCATAACAGCCACTAAACCAACATGTACGTACCAGTACTTTGGGCTAATTCATAACACTGTGCTTATCATTCATAAATTCCAGTACCTCTTTCTATTTATATTTATCTTCCACTTAGTATGCCTTCCCATATCAGTGGTTATTGACATTAACCTTCTAGCATACCAAAAAAAACCAAACCATTATTTAGAATGTTTACAAATTTTAAAAAGTTGCATCTTGATAATTAATAAATCATCGGCTATTACATGTCAACATGTGGTACGTCTGACAGGTAGTTTTAAAGGAAACCTGCTACGTTTTCGCTTTAGCAGCCAGGGGTCTTTCCCACAGACATGACTGCATATACCACAGCCTTTAAAGCTGGTAGGTTTACATAGAAGTTCACTTTTCATGTGTCATGATTAATGTTTCAAAATTCACTTTCCACAGTTTCCACCAAGTTCCGCATAGACAGAGTTCATTTGTCACTTTTCTTTTTCACACCATACCATAATCTAATCATATCTAATCATATCATATCAGTTCCACCCAGTTAGCAACCAAACATTAATAAAAGATTTTTGGAAAATGTATCCAAAATCCATGCAGGAAGAAACTACACTATTTACATTTTCAACATAATGTAATATTTTTTTTTACATAAAGTAGGTTCATTTCGCAAGTACAAAGCAATTTTTGCCAAACAACAAGGATAAAATGATTTAAAAAGGCTTACTTATAAATCTAGTGTAACTGTACTTCACTGTTCTTATGTCACAAAAATTGATCATGTTCATTTCTTTATTCATGCGTGACCCATGACATGCCTATGGGGCCTGCACTTTGAAAATGACTTATTTGTTCTTCGCGTGAATGATAAAACGTGAATCATGACACGTGAAAAGTGAAATTCTATGGAAACCCAGCCTAATGTACCAGTTATGGGATAGTGGTTGGGATGGTTAAAGTTTGTTTTGTTTAACGACACCACTGGAGCACATTGATTAGTTAATCATCGGCTAGTGGATGTCAAACATTTGGTAATTCTGATTCATAGTCATCAAATGAAACCTGCTACATTTTTCCTAATACGGCAAGGGATCTTTTATATATGCACTTTCCCACAGACAGGAAAACACATATACCACAGCCTTTGTCCAGTTGCGGTGCATTGGTTGGAACAAGAAAAAACCTCAATCAGCTGAATGGATCCACCGAGGTAGTTCAATCCTGCAACGCAAGCACCTCAAGTGAGCACTTAACTGACAGAGCTAAATTCCACCCCCTGATTGCAATGGATAGAAAATCCTTTGGGTCTACCAAGGAGGATCATTTAAAATTCAGTCTGACTGAGAGCTGATACTGGGGTGTGAACCGAATACATGTTCCTATGATATCTGCTTAACTACGATATTACTGATGCCAGCTGGTATTGTTGTTTTTTTGTTTTGTTTGTTTTGTTTTGTTTGTTGTTGTTTGTTTTTTTGGGGGTTTTTTTTTTGTTGGGGGGGGGGGGGGTTGTGTTGGTTGGTTTTTGCTGTTGTGTTGGTTGTTGGGGGGTTTTTTTGGTTGGTTTTTTAAAACTATGTTAACTTCGTGAATAATTTTCAAATGATAAAGTATGAATGGCATTTGACCATTGGTAACATGTTATTAAAAATTACAAATTGTTTTACTTGGAAAATGTATTTCTACATACATGAATGTAGTCCATGTTTGATGATTAAGTGGCCCGGAAATTATTGTTTGTGTAGCTACAAAAGAAGCTATATTTGATATGAGAAACAATATCAGGTGTAGATCAAGGAGGCACCCCTTAAATTTTGAAGTGCCATGAAAAATCCAATGTGTAGCAAATGAATACAATGAATTTTATTTGTGTTTAGTTGGGGGGACATGTAATGTCTCATCCATTTTGTGTTTAGTGGGGGGACATGTAATATCTTCATCCCTTTTGTGTTTAGTGGGGGGACATGTAATATCTTCATCCCTTTTGTGTTTAGTGGGGGGGGGGGGGGGGTGGACGTAATATCTTCATCCATTTTGTGTTTAGTTGGGGGACATGTAATATCTTCATCCATTTTGTGTTTAGTGGGGGGACATGTAATATCTTCATCCATTTTGTGTTTAGTTGGGGGACATGTAATATCTTCATCCATTTTGTGTTTAGTGGGGGGACATGTAATATCTTCATCCATTTTGTGTTTAGTGGGGGGACATGTAATATCTTCATCCCTTTTGTGTTTAGTGGGGGGACATGTAATATCTTCATCCCTTTTGTGTTTAGTAGGGGGGACATGTAATATCTTCATCCATTTTGTGTTTAGTGGGGAGACATGTAATATCTTCATCCCTTTTGTGTTTAGTGGGGGGACATGTAATATCTTCATCCATTTTGTGTTTAGTGGGGGGACATGTAATATCTTCATCCCTTTTGTGTTTAGTGGGGGGACATGTAATATCTTCATCCCTTTTGTGTTTAGTTGGGGGACATGTAATATCTTCATCCATTTTGTGTTTAGTTGGGGGACATGTAATATCTTCATCCATTTTGTGTTTAGTTGGGGGACATGTAATATCTTCATCCCTTTTGTGTTTAGTGGGGGGGGGGGGTGGACATGTAATATCTTCATCCATTTTGTGTTTAGTTGGGGGACATGTAATATCTTCATCCCTTTTGTGTTTAGTGGGGGGGTGGGGTGGACATGTAATATCTTCATCCATTTTGTGTTTAGTTGGGGGACATGTAATATCTTCATCCCTTTTGTGTTTAGTGGGGGGGTGGGGGGTGGGGGTGGACATGTAATATCTTCGTCCATTTTGTGTTTTGCTTTAGTTTATAATGCATATTACCAAATGTTCAATATTGTATGTGCCCATATCAAAGGTTGTACCCCCTCCTTGTAAAAATCCTGCATCCGCCCCTGAATATACATGTATATCGGCCTTGGGCAAATATTACTCCACAAATTAAATATAGCTCTTGGGCAAATTTGAAATAGAAATGTCCCAGCCAGCAAGAATACTGTATATCATTAAATATTAAATATAATTTAGCAAAATCCAAATAAGTGACATAAAAACATTAGCAAAGTTGACAGCTCAAACACTTGAAACAAACTTGAGTAATAGGATCGTCTGAAATAATTAATACTTTTGATAAATTTTGATTGATTGAAAACATTTTATTGCATAAATTTTATACATACAAAAGGAATGGGCACAAGTTATCCAACTTACGAGGCCTTCTCCTAATTACAAACATTAAATTGCACAATAATGGTGACTGCAATTTTCAATAAATAAATCAGTCAAGCAATTAAAGTAAACATTTGAGAAAAATGATTGAATAAACAGAAAGGACAGAAAAGGAAAAGAAAAGAAATAGAAGTAATCGATGGTTTAATATTATTAATTATTAACATTTTATCTTCTCAGACAGCCCTACTAGTACATGTGTAAGTAATAACAATATTTTAAAAAGTAACAACAATTAAAAGAAATGGTAAATGATTTCTATACATTTTTATGTTATACAGCTTACAGACCGATTAACTTTAGAAGAAAATTGCAGCTAATTAATTATTGTTGCTTGCTATCATTTTGCTTTAATCAGTATCATGTAACCATTGTTGTGTTAATCACCAACAAAATAATCGTCCAAAAGATTTTAGAATATGTGTGTATTTGACAGATTATAATGGGTTAGTGTGAAACAGGAATACATTACTACCACATACATGCATGAGTATATGTAGGCTATATATATATACATGTATGTATCGGTCAGTGAGTAGTGTGATGGAAAGGAAAGAAACAAAATATTTGTTTATCAACACCTCGGACCAATTTAAGCTATAGCTATCTTTAACTTTAGTGTCATGTAATATTAGCATCTTGTATGGCTTCATTAAATTTGCTAATATTTTATGCTTGCTAAAATTTTCTGATTTACAGTTACGTCTTTTAGCCAATGATAAAATAAAACTACAACACAGTACTTTAGCCCAATAATTTTACTGTTATATTATTCATGTTACACTTTACATTTTGAAAAACTAAAGTAGATGATCAGGAAGGTATAGAAGGTGATGTAAACATAAAATTGGGAAATAAAACAATATCGTCCCATGCATGAGACATATAAAACATAGCCCACAGCTGTTAAATGGCTATAAAAAGACATTAAGTTTTACGTATATATTGTAGACATGTAGTTTATAAAATAACTAACCTTGAAGGAGGATTATCTTTTACCTATTAAGTAAACAATTTATGTGTGTGTGTTGTGTGTGTGTGTGTGTGTGTATGTCTTTGTGAATGTTTGTGTGTATGTGTTGTGTGTGTGTGTGTGTGTGTGTTGTGTGTATGTCTGTGTGTGTGTGTGTGTATGGGTGTATGTGTGTGTTGTATTGTGTGTCTGTTTGTGTTGTGTGTGTGTGTCTTGTGTCTGTGTTTGTGGTGTGTGTGTGTGTGTGTGTGTGTCTGTGTGTTGTCTGTCTGTCTATCTGTGTGTGTGTGTTGTGTCTGTGTTAATCCAATTAATGTTCAAGTATATTGTCCTTGACACACACCTCAGCTGTCTGGGCTGTCTGTCCAGGATAGTGGGTTAGTTGTTAGTGGTCAGTGAGAAAGAAGAGGGTGTAGTAGTCTTACACCTATTCATTGAGTGATTAAACTTGCTCTGGGTGGGAGTCTGCATGTACAGGGAGGCGAACCCTGTACCTACCAACCTTATATTATTAAGTAATATTCTTTTATTTATATTATATGTAGAAGAGATTCATCACTGGCCTCGGTGGTATAGTGGTTAAGCCATCAGACATAAGGCTGGCAGATACAGGGTTCGCAGCCCGGTACCGGCTCCCACCCAGAGTGAGTTTTAACGACTCAATGGGTAAGACCACAAGACCACTCTCTTCCTTCTCACTAACAACTGACAACTAACCATCTGTCCTGGACAGACAATCCACATGGCTGAGGTGTGTGCCCAGGATAGCGTGCTTGAACCTAAATTGGATATAAGCACCAAAAGAAGTTAAAATGAAAAATGATGCATCTATCTGAAATGCCTGTCATAGACAGGTGTTTGTGTTAGGATATGTTCGCATTTTAGCAGGTTCGACTATCTTATTATTTACCTACCCATCTGGGGAACAAATACTGGAGATGTTTGACTTGTGATTGACAACAAGGTCACTCAGTCAGGGTACAGGGTGCACAACAGAAATACATAAAATTAAGCCAAAGGACACCTGCTAATCGAGATATCTAATACAACAGCTACCTGTCATAAAAGGGTACTTTGTGTATGTTTCTGCATGATGCATATGTCTATATTATACACTGCTATATCCATAATAGTAAGACTGAGCTTATAAAACCACATTTTATAGTTTCTTGCTTGAGCTTTATAGACTGCATGGTGTCACAAATATACTATACAGGTGAAAATTGCAGTAACAAATAACGACCCTTCAAGGAGACATTATGGTGATTACTTGAAAATCATACCACACAACCACAGAACTCTAATAATATCATGTACTGTTTTTTAGAATCTCAATTATTGTAAATTCTCTAGTAATTTTTGTTTTTCAGTGTAAAATACATAGTCCACCATGTATGAAAGTATCTAGATGATGATATTTGACAAATATTTTCATACTGAGTGGTGTAATCAATCTCGCTTTCCCATTTTAAGTTACAACATTTCCTAATATAAAATACAAACAAAACTAGTTTTAATAAATGCTATTGGAAATGCCTGTCATAGACAGATTTTTGTTTTAGGAAATATCCAATTTAGGAACTTCAACTGTATCTTATAATCAATTATAATTGAAAATTGATCAGTCTGGCTCTACCGATGTGTTGATCGATTATTAAAAGCTGTAATTGAATGTGTGGGAAAATAACTGTAATTGTTCCCCTAGTTTAGTTAATGGAATTGATGTAAATATGTTGTGGTTGGGGTTTGTTTTCATGTGTACATAAAGAAAAAAGATATGATGTAATTATTTTAGGGTAAAATTATCTGGGTTTTTTTTTTAACAACACCACTAGAGCACATTGATTTATTAATCATCAGCTATTGGATGTTAAAGATTTGGTAATTTTGACATATACATGTACATGTAGTCTTAGAGAGGAAACCTGCTACATTTTTCCATTAATAGCAATTAATGGATCTTTTATATGCATCATCCCGCAGACAGGATAGCACATATCACGGCCTTTGATATACCAGTACCAGTCATGGTGCACTGACTGGAACGAGAAATAGCCATATGGGCCCACTGACGCGGATCGATCCTAGACCGACCGCACACCAATTGAGTGCTTCACCACTGGGCTACGTCCAGTCCCTGTAAAATTAACATAACGATACATTTAGGTGCCTCGTCCTTATAATTCACATCCGTTTCATGTTCATGTAATCCAAACATGTTGTGCAATCAAAAGTTGATTAACTGGTGTAAACCAATTAAATAACTGATAATCAAAGATGAAATTCCAACCACTGCCACTATAGAGCACATTATTTAATCAGGACTTCTACAAGTTTTATAAAATCCACTAGCCATGGGATCATTGATTTAAAACATTTACTAGCCTAATTAAAAATTCTCTACCTCTAGTTTAAGTCAATACAATTTTACTAAATAATAGTAATAATGAGGTATGTCGCCTAAAGAGGGAGATAGAGCTTAAAAACACTAACATTGGGGTTTGGGGTAGGGGAAGGATATTCATATTTACAAAATGGACTTAACTGCAATATTTGACAAATGTTTTTCATACCCATTGTGTTTGTAAATTTATAGTTTGTTTTGTTTAACAACACTACCAGAGCACATTGATTTATTAATCATCGACTACTGGATGTCAAACATTTGGTAATTTTGACATACATGTAGTTGTAGAGAAGAAACCTGCTACATTTTTCCATTAGTAGCAAGGGATCTTTTATATGCACCATCCCACAGGCAGGATAGCACATACCACAGCCTTTGATATACCAGTCGTCGTGGTGCAGTGGCTGGAATGAGAAATAACCCAATTGGCACACTGACGAGGATCGATCCCAGACTGACCTCTCATCAAGCGAGCGCTTTACCACTGGATTATGTCCCGCTCCTGCATGTAAATTGTCAGCTGCCCAGATATGACAAACTGGTTTTCCAAGGTGTTTTATAATCCAGAGATCAGTACAACTGTGAACATGAGACCCATCGTTCTGGCACTCATGATGAATGGATACAATTTTGTGTGACCCAGATTAACTAACTATACTGTGTCCGAAATACATCAAAAGAATGGTGTTTCGGGGTGGAAAAACTAATATGCATTATCTTTTCTGGAGTCTTAGAGCATAGAGAAATAATGCATATGATCTATTCCAAATGGCTAAATATTAAATTTTAAAATATTCCTGAGATATTGCAGCTTGAAATATACACATAATATCAAACATGGGTTCTGGAAGAGAGTCCTGGGTCTGTGTAACATGGCTGCCTTGTCTGGGAGTATAGGACAGATTTTAATAGGTTAGTGTGAAACAGGAACACATATTTACATGTAGGCTGTACACCTACCGGTGAGTTGTAAGGTGCTAGATAGAAAAAAAAGGAATATTTGTTTAATTACACCTCAGCACATTTTAAACTCTGGATATTTTGTGTGTAACATGATTATTTTGATGTTTTAGTGAAAGAGAGAAAACATGCTATACACTTCATTGACAATTCCTTAATGTGATAGAATAAACAAGGATGTTTTATTTTCACTTGCCCATAGAAAGAATGATAATTTGTTTACCATGACTATGTACAAATACAGTGAATCATTTATTAATACAATTTATTACCCCAGCGGTCAGTCAGTCATAACGGGGAGAATATTTTCTCAGTGGGAAATATTCTGCATTGATTTAAAATACATTACTGGTACTATTGGATGAATTGATGCTTACAATTAAACCAATCACCTTGTCAGTACTAAATATGACATCACAATTTGGCAAAGCACACAAATGACATCACATAGTTTGTGTTTGAGTGTACATATTTCTGTTTTCAGTGTTAAACTTGTTATAAAATGGTAGTTTAATTCATTATAAAACTTTTTTTAACAAATATATAGAACTTTGGTTTTTGAAAATGATCTGTGAACTGTGATTAAAATACAAAGTTAAAGCAATACCCAGAACAGTGTGTAAAGTGGTTTACATCGTTTCTGTATATATATGGGCATGTAGCCACTGTATATCGAAATAAATGGTTTTTTAAAATGCAAATAGCTGGGGTAATAAATAGAATAACAAACTCGGTACCAGTTTTTATCAAATTTATGTCCCTCGTGAAATAATTTTCACTTGTCACTTACTAAATCTTGTGATAAGTGAAAACTATTTCACTCAGGACATAAATTTCATAATAAATGTTAACTCATTTATTAATCCTCTATATATCCACCAAAAATATTGTATGTTTTCCATGTATTAGTTATGGAACATTGAAGGGAATTTAAAAAAAAAAAAAGGATCCACCAAGATGTATTGATCCTTCAACCCTCAGCCCCTCAGATGAGCTCTATGTCCCTGACCTAGATCCCACTGGGTTTTCAATTGTTGGCTTCTATTCATAGATATATAAAGTACATATTAAATGTAAACACTCATTTTTTATCTCTACATCTCTACCATTGTGTTTCTATTTGTGTTTACTTATTGTATGTAGGCTACGGTCTGACTGAATAAATAATAATGGTTTAAACTAACATGTTTTGGAGCATGAAGGACATGAGGAAAATATCTGATAATATGTAGCATTGTATATAGCACATGTAGTATGATGTATGTACATGTACTTGAGCAGGACAATCTTCAGTCTAACAGATGTAAACTGTCCAAAACATTGTCAGGGCTATGGTGATGATGAGGGTTAGGCTAGTTGTTTAATATCCACCAACTACAAAATACAATATTTAAAATTCATTACTTCCTGTATATTATAAACAGGTGCAGTGTATTTAAATGAAAGCTGAATGTTTTAACACATAGTGTACTGGTGTATATAAAATGTGAATCCCTCACATTTAGTATTTACTCACAACAAAAACATGTTCCTGTATAATATTAATATAATAATCACATTAATTAATTTTTACATTGAAAAAAAATGGCATTGAACACAAGATGTAACTCTTTTTTTATCACCAATTGCAACCACAAATTACATTTTTGCAATTACACAAATGTTTTCTGTGCATGATAGATGAATAACATGAGTTTTCACTTTAAATAACTTTTCTCAATGGTGCATGGTAGTGATGACATCGCCACCTTTTGCATTATCTCAAAAGTTATTAGTTTCATGTTTGGCTCCATTTCTAACAAACTAAAAGTCCTACATGAATCATAATTGTTGTTGATGCATGGTATTGTGGTCTATTAGAGTGTGCTGTGCGGCCCAATACCTCTGACTTCAGCACTTGAGATTTTTTGTTAGGGTTACCTCACCCTTAGTCCATATCAGTCCAGCCTCTACCCATTGACCAGTCCGGCTTGGATGTCCTTAACAGAAGCTAAAGCTCCTGCTGGCATAGCTCACTGGGTTACTGAGAGATACAAGCCCCCTAACCACGTCAAGGAATGGACTATGAAGGGAGCACTAAGGACTGGACACAACAGGCTGAACCAGCATATGCATAAGAGGTTCTGGCTGGTACCTTCTTCCATGTACTCCTGTGGAGAAGCAGAACAGACGACCGAATATGTCATCCAAGACTGCATAAACCTACAGCACCTGAGAGAGACTACCTGGACAACTACAACAACTCTCTAGAAGAAACTGTACGGCACAAGAAGTGATTTACAAAGAACAGTATCGTTCATAGTCACTACTGGCCTCGACGTGAAGTCAACAAGCGAACGAAAAGAAGAAGAAGAAGTCCTATATGAATGAAATTTAGTTTATATATTTGCATCTTTGAATTTTCATCTCAATGCATGTTTTAAAAAAAATGAAATTTGTTAAACTAAAAGGTTTATTGAATTTAAATTTAAAGTTGAATTAATTTAGTATTTTTAAGCATGCATTGAAATGGACACTTTATGGATACAATTATCACTGACACCAAATAAATGTATGGTAGACATTAAAGATTTAATTCTGCACAATTATTGTTTCTTTATAAATTCATTTAATTAATTCCAAATTGCATTTTATTGTACACAGGTCTTGTGGCAGCTTGCTTCGTTGTGTTCCTTGCGACCGCATTGTTTGAATCGCTGAAGCTGGTGAAGATGTACATCGAGCTGAAGATCAAACAGAACCCACTGACATACGGACTCACAGACCACACCACAGACAGGACTCAGCTGCTCGCACCACTCAGCTCACCGTCTAACATGAAGAGAATTGCATCTATACGGTAACATTATGATAGTACATTTTCATTGTTTATTTGCAGAGCATCTGTATAAATGAACGTATAGACTGTCAAATGTATATAGTGAGATGAAATGGAATGGGATTAGACAGGATGAAAATAGTTGAGATGGTACTAGACATGAGGAAAATGGACCTGACATGATGGATGGCATGGAAACTGTATAGCAGAATGTATAGAGTGAAAAAATGTATATAGTGAGATGAAATGGAATGGGATTAGACAGGATGAAGATAGCTGAGGTGGTACTAGACATGGGGAAAATGGACCAGACATGATGGATGGCGTGGAAACTGACAGACTGGAAATGTATGGGAATGGGACCTGAGCCCTGAGAGTATGGACCTGGATGGAGGTGGGGCCAGTCAGGATCAAAGTGGATGGGATGGGACCAAGGAAGATGAAAATGGATGGGGCAGCACCAAAAAGGATGAACATAATAGGGTGGGACTAGACAGGATGAAAGTTGTCATGGCCAGGCTGAAATGGACTGGATGAGATTGAATGGGATGCAACTAAGGAGGATATCACTGAATTAGATGGGACCTGACAGGATAACACTGAATGGGATGAGACCAGACAGGATGACACTGAATGGGATGGGATCATACAGGATGACACTAAATGGGATGGGACCAGACAGGATGACACTGAATGGAATGAGACCAGACAGGATGACACTGAATGGAATGAGACCAGACAGGATGACACTGAATGGGATGGGATCATACAGGATGACACTGAATGGGTTGGGACCAGACAGGATGACACTGAATGGGATGAAACTGGACAGGATGACACTGAATGGGATGGGATCATACAGGATTACACTGAATGGAATGAGACCAGACAGGATGACACTGAATGGGATGGGATCATACAGGATGACACTGAATGGGTTGGGACCAGACAGGATGACACTGAATGGGATGAGACTGGACAGGATGACACTGAATGGGATGGGATCATACAGGATTACACTGAATGGAATGAGACCAGACAGGATGACACTGAATGGAATGAGACCAGACAGGATGACACTGAATGGGATGGGACCATACAGGATGACACTGAATGGGATGGGATCATACAGAATGACACTGAATGGGATGGGGCCAGACAGGATGACTCTGAATGGAATGGGACCAGACATGTTGACACTGAATGGAATGGGACCAGACAGGATGACACTGAATGGGATGGGACCAGACAAGATGACTCTGAATGGGATGGGACCAGACAGGATGACTCTGAATGGGATGGGACCAGACAGGATGACACTGAATGGGATGGGACCAGACAGGATGACACTGAATGGGATGGGACCAGACAGGATGACACTGAATGGGATGAGTCCAGAAAGTCTGAAACTCAATATAACTGGACTAGATCTGATGGGATTGGACCACAATGAATGGAAGTGAATATGATGTGGAACTGTATGGGATGGAATGAGCCATCCGCATGCATTTTTATGTGTTTGTATAAAAGTAGAAAATAGCTTAACATGCACCTGTATTTCTTTCATATATTTATTTTTAATTTCAAGAGTACAATATAATGTTTTATGCACTGTATTTCTGTTGCTTCAGGTTGAAGTTTCACTTCCTGGGCTGCATGATGCACATGAGTTATCTGTTCTGTGCGTACATCATCATGCTCATCTTCATGACGTACAGCATCTGGCTGGGAATCAGTATTGTCATTGGTTCGTATTTGTCTCACTCACAGAAATGATTTTGCTTACTTTAGATTAGTTTCATCTCGATTCCCTCTGCTCGAGTTACACTACAGCTTGTTCACTTCAGACTGATGGACAAATTATCATGATTAAAGACCTTCAAGGGCATAGCGTGATCTGGACTTTGGGGGGTTCGGATATAAACCAAGTGGACCCTTTTTCTATTTTGTTTTTGCACCACCAGAAACTCTTTATGTATAAACCTGTATGTTTTAGTTCTGAAAGCGGACCATTTGCTTCAGTCGGGGGGTTCGTCCGAACCCCCCGAACCCCACCAGCCTACACCCCTGACCTCGGACTTAAATGTTTTATAAGACCTCTGTAAAACAGGTATTATAACAAAAGAAATAATAAAGCTACATGATGAAAGTCGGGTTATAAAACATGCCCCACTTTTTATCTTTGGGGAGTATGGAGAGGCCTGTTATGCATGAGAGTGGATGGACGCTATGTTACATGCACATGCTCAGTTCACAGGGCTAGCTCTGGGTCAGCATAATATTTTGCCAAATTATCTATTAAACTAGAAAAATAGCAGAAACCCAGTTATTTTGTAACAAAATATCAATTATTACATGAAATTATTTTGCCAAATGAAACTGAAATTCGCCAATTGTTTTTGAAATTCGCAATTTGTGAATTTGGGAAGTGCCAGAGCTATAGCCCTGGTTGATCATTTAGTCATAAAGACAAAGAAGGTTTAAAACAGTTACTAGCTGTGATATAGTGATATTTGACAAAATAAAGGATTGATAAAATAGTCAGGATTTGAATCTAGACCATAAACACGGGGCCCAGCTCTCCTTATTTGAAATTTCTTGTGTGGAATTAAAATCATGTGGGCAATAGATTATTCTTATACCGCTTCCAAATATAATTATATTACATTGAATTTCCATTTTTGAAAAATGGTTTGCAACCATTTGATACATTCTGGATCAGTCGTTAGTGTTCCATAAACTCATTTATCTTATAACTTACCCATGATATTCATGTCATAAACCCATGTGATTTTAGTGTATTAACCCGGTTCATAATAGTATGCAAATTTGCAAGGTCTCTAGGTAATGTGTTGCTATGGAGGGGTTATTTGCTTACAAGCCAACAAGACCTGTGTACCTGAGCGCAACGTTTTCAAAGATTTAGTTAAAATGCGTGACGTCAAACTAATCTGTGCTAATCATGATGACGTCATATTACCGATGGCGGCGACTTTAGTTCTGTGATTTACTAAAAACAACTATTAAAATGTTAGTTTAGAAGTGTTATAGGATAAATAGAATATGCTACTCGTGTTTTTTAATATGTAAAATATCAACTTCGTCTAGTTAATCGGTATTTGTCTCAGCAGAGCCTCGACAAATACCAATTAACATAGACTCGGTTGATATTTTCCCATATTAAAAAATACTCATGACGAATCCTCTATATCTACATTTTGAATTGATTTTCAGGTAGTGGTGCCGGCCACTTTGTGTTTGGAGCATTAGGTCATCAGCTGACCAAGAGGTATACAAAGATGGCCACAGCTTCCTCACCCTCCACTGCAGACGCTGGGGTGGTTAACCCTCTGTCAGCCGGAGATCCCTGCCACATGTAATATAATACACAACGGACAGAATGACCGTGGAATGCTTTAAGTCGAGTGCTTTTTTTTGTTCTTGTATGAAGTAAGGCAGATAACATTGCAGAGAACAGGATCATGGATCAAAATGGATGGATTTGTAAAGAACAATAACTCTTGTCCAATTGTTAGTCAACAGAAATGCTATGGAATGAATAAGTGCCATATAAGTCAAGTGCCATATTTGTTGTTACTTATGCAGATAACACTGTAGTGAAGAGTAACATGGAACAAAGTGAGTAGATCTTTTAAGTAACAGTCACGTTGTCTGATTTTGAATCAGACAGAAAAAAGCTTTGGAATACTATAATCTAGTGCCTTATTTGTTTTTGGAGTTATACAGATATAACTTTGTAGTTGGTTCCATCACACATTTTCTTATTCTTGTCTAAAAGTACGGATTTGATAGTCAGTCCAACTTGTAAAACGTAAAGGGACATTCCTGAGTTTGCTGTAATTTTAAAGATGTTATCGACTAATAGAGACTTTTTAACAATTGTCATTACAGATCAGATATATTTTTCTGCATAAAATATTAGTGGCTGTATATTAAACATGTTTCTGATCGTTCTAATATTTGTACTATGTTAAATATTATTTTATTTTCTAAAATATGTTTTTTTTCGTACATACGAAATTATTGGAAAACAAAATCCAGTTTGGGCTTCTTACATATATTAAGAAAACCAGAAACACATTGAATATACAGACTCTGATATTCTAAACAAGAAAATATATTTAATACGTAACTTTAATCGTAGAAATATTTTATTAGTCGGAAACATCTTACAATGCAGCAAACTCAGGAATGTCCCTTTAATAAAGCTAGAAGAAAAAATGTATGGTAGAGGTGAATTGACAAACGATGATCATCAGGTTTTTAATTTAGATTTGTTTATGTCTTGTACATTTGTTTAAATATGACGTGTGTGCACATGGCTAACCACATTGGGCTGGATTTACAATGCCTATTTTTGTCTTACATGTATGGTAACTACAAACATTTACAATGCTTGTATACCTTTATTAAAGAAAAACAGGCTTTGTAAATTCAGCCCATACATTTATTTATAAATATGATTAAGTATAAGCCCTTCCAGTTCACATCATTGTTCAGTTGTGACAGTATAGAAGCTGAAGTATAATTGGTTAATGTCAGCATTTGTCTAGTGGCTGATACATGTTATTGTAATAAGATACAAATATAGACATTTAAAATAAACATGCCTTATAAGCATTGATTCATTCTAGATATAAATATTTCAGCTGCAGTGTAAGTTTCATTGCCGCAAAAATACTGAGTACCGATTATTTATTCAATTTCAACATTAGGGTTAGAGTTACAGTGAAACCCCTCTAAACCGGACACCCTTGGGGCCAAGACAAATGTCCAGTTTTAAGAGGGATCCGGTTTAGAGAGGTTATGTTCTATCTTGGTTTTTAAAAAGGGACTCTGTAAAACATCCAGTTTTGAGGGAATTCCGGTTTACTGAGGGTCCGGTTTTGAGAGGTTTCACTGTAGTATTGGACTTAGAATAAGAAAGTATCAGAATACTGTGAAAACATTTATTTTCTTAGGCTTAACTTTTCTTGCTTTTGCTAAAAATAACAAACGAAAAAATCCACATACATGTATTTCATTGGGCACTTAAAACTTGATGATCAGAATAATGAAATCATAAATTCTATTATATGTACATGTATACATGTATTATATTTTTGTTGTGTTCGTATATTTGTTGTCTACACCAGTCCATTAATTTACATAAACATCAGGCAACCACGAACAAAAGTGAAACATTCTGGAGTCCTTATATTCTAGAATTGTTTCTAACTAAAGCAAAAACAAATACTGCAGAGGCAATTTGCACAATTGTAAGGGCTGTAAGGGTACATGGTTGTTTACACCTGATTAAAGAGTATTACATATTTTTCATAAATTTGGCCCATGATCTGTAATCTTGGATGGATGACATTAGATAGAGATTCTTATGGTTCATGTATAAATGATCTACCTCTTTAAAGGTATTATTAATTTAGTCAAATAACACAAATGGGATGTTGTTCATAGTTGTATTTCTCTACATTAAAGGCATACTGTCACAGATTTAAGGACCCTATTTCTCTAAAAGTGAATAATAAATCAAAATTACATTAATGTTTACAGACCAAACCTAGCAATTGCATCACTTTAACTACACCATGATGGAGTGAAATCCATGTCAACCCTCTCAGCAATGTTAGTTTTTGAATTATGGACCATTGCCATAATTCAATTATTTTTATAAAATATCATTAATAAGTGGAGTATGGTGGTTATGTAGATAGTTGAATAAAGTATATTTAGGGACAAATCAAATATATATATATTTAAGTAATACTTTGTTAGGCCATGTAATAGGTCAGTAGTCTGTGACAATATGCCTTTAATACAGGTAAATGAAGTTGAGAGATTGGAACAAAATTATTACTGGTACATGATATCAGGTTTAGTTTTTTCAATGTCTGAGCAACAAATGTTTTTCAAATATTGATTGTACAATTCATAATTTATTGTGTTCTTAATGTGTATCCTACTTTAGTCAATATTACACCACTAAGTGAATGTCAAATTTTATTTTAAAATATAATTTAGTAATTTCTATTCTTTATTAATCTTAGGTCTGTTAATAGTATATCTAGTCATTTGTTTTGCAGGGATTTAATGTACAGTGATGCTTCTTTAAACTAGATACCAATGAGATCAACTAAAAAGTTTGGTTTTAAGGGTATCCAGTTTAGAGAGGTTCTCTTCTGTACTGATAATTAAAAAGGAACTGAAAATTGTCTGGATTTCAGGGAATTCTGGTTTACTGAGGGTCAAGTATTAAGAGGTTTTACTGTATATGGACTTTCAGTTCATTTCCATTGTTTTAATGTTACACTGTGTATTGTTGAGGGTCTTGTGGAAATATAGCTCATGCTATAAAACTGTCACCCTGTTTAAATAAATTTATTATTATTTTTGTTTTTATTATACTTAACAATGAAAGTTTAGCAAATATCTTTTATGACGTCTAAATTTGCCATGGTTGAATAAACTTAAACGAAAACCAGGTCCTCCTGTTGTGTTAAGGCAAAGGTTAATGATGTTGTTTATAAATGGTAAACATTTCAGATGTGAATACTAATTAATAAAAATAGGTTAATTTATAAATGTTATGCCATTTCTTTTAACATTAGCTAAACTTTCATTGTTGAGTATATTATATAATAATAATAATTATTATTATTTATTTATTACTGTAGTGTATTATTATTTATCAGTTATCTTTATGTGTATTTTCCATAAGAAAAGACAGCACCTATGTCCCTTTATGTACAAATTTAATTCATAACTAAACAGGAAAGAAAATACTCTGATTGAATGGTACTGGATTCCATTAATTGTTTTAATCAAATGTGTAATTTCTGCTGTTGTGTTTATATGTACCATGGGCTAACTCTTAATATGCCATCTGTTTTTATTGTTACTTATAAAAACACATTTTTTAATAATACATGTACATGTAGGTCATCTGTTTTATTTCAACAAAAATTCGCACAAACATAAGCAGTATTTATGAACATTTCGTTCCACAGTATCTAGTCATTAAAATAGTTTAAAACATAATGCCAAACATCTCATTGATATACTACCAAATATTTATTCATTTTTTAATATTGCATGTGATACTTTTCAGTTTTAGGCAAAATATCTTTAATATGTTAGTAATCTCAGGTTTATTTTTGTTTTTGAAATTTCACTTGATGTACATTTGACATTAAGAAATTTATCGTTTTAGGGCCTATATAAAATGTGTAATTTCAGTTCAACTTCGAATACAGAAAAATGGCCTATGTTAAAAAATATTAATTTAAAAAATAATTGTTCAAGCACAAAACATTTTTGTAATCACAAATATAAAATCCCCCTTCTGCCGTGAATTAAGCCCCTGGCCATGCCAGAGGCAGGGGCCAGGTTGGGACATGCCCGGACATTGAATTTGATGTGGACATGAAAAACTGTTTGGAGTTGGAATATAAAACCAATTGATAACTTGATCAATATATATATATATATATATACACACACACACACACACACACAGTCAGGCCTCGTTAATACTACATTTACACCATCCGACCGCAAATTGTCGGAAACAAACATACATCAATGTTATTCTGTTCATTACACCGGAATTCACACCTTCCGACATCCGACATCTGAAAACAATTCTTTACAACGACATTACATAATGACAGATGTCGTGGCATGTTGGCAGTACACACATAGCCACTTAGCATCCTTGATCTTGTTGCAAGCCGACATCACCACATGATGTCCGAGTTACCGATTTCTGCCTTTAGATATTCATTTAAAAGAATAACTTCCAACAATGAACTCTACTATTTTATGATATTATGTAAAGGAAGTAGCTACCAATCGTACATGATGTAGATATATTTAACCAAGGAATGATTAGAATGACAGTGAATTGGCCTTGATTAATAATTATATATTTAACAATGGTCTGTGATTAGACTCCGTCAGTAGGCCCATTGGACTATTTCTCATTTCAGCCAGTGCACCACGACTGGTATATCAAATGCTGTGGTATATCCTATCGTGTCTGTGGGATGGTACCCGTTAAAGTTCCCTTGCTACTAATGGAAAAATGTAGCGGGTTTCCTCTCGAAGACTATATATTAAAATTACACCCAGTAGCCAGTAATTAGTAAATCAATGTGCTCTAGTGGTGTTGTTAAACAAAACACATTTTTATAATGGCAATTTCGATATAACAACAATTTTGATATAATGACAAAGTGACCCACGGACGAACGTGGTCGTTGTAATGAGGTCTGACTGTATATATATATATATATATATATATATATAGTGTGTGTGTGTGATATTTTCATGCTGAATGAAAGGTGGACATTTATTTTCACATTTATATTGAGACTTGTGATTTCAAAAATGGGAATAAAAACTGACATAGCCTTTAGAAATTATAGTGCTGAATATTGGAGCTTAACAACATATGCTACTAGGTACTAAAATCCTGTTTGTCATTGTTGGCATTGGAATACTAAATAAATAAGCCTGGTTCAGATAACATGTAACTGATGTATTTTAACATTACCGTATGTCAAAATTAAATGCTGAGATATAAGCAAGGTTCAGAGGGTGATACCAGTAAGCCAACTTCAAGAATGGAAACCAGAACACCTGAACTGATGACGAAGATCACGAAAGTCAGTTATTTCTTATTAGATTGGTTCTTGGACAGGATAAAGAAACCTTTCTGACAATTGGTTAATGGTATAGAACATCAATTTTATCTTGTGCTGAAAACAAACAATGGTGTACGTCACAATTATTATTTTGTAACATTGAAATGCAACAGTAGAACTGGAGAACTCCTATTTGATCTAAACAAACTAGTATTTTTACAGTGTCGTGGTTTACTGGGTTTTTTATGCTTAGAAAATAATGATTTCCTGGGAGAAACTTTTTTTCTCATAGGAGACTTGATCAAATACCAGGAGTCTCCCACGGAATCCGGAGGGTTGATAGGTCTGGGTTTACAGGGTAGGCCTACATGCCATTCACATGTTTCCATTTGCTGTAAGAAGTTACATTTGTGACATAAACCCTTCATAAATAAATATAAATTTCATATACCATAAATCCTTGAATAAAAATGCCTGCCTTGAATAGAAGCCTGCGTCCATTGGAGGCGGGATCTCAGAGCGTGGTGAAATAAATAGAAACCTGCCTTGAATAGAAGCCTGCCTCAATTGGAGGCCAGATCTCAGAGCATCGCAAAATAAATACATGTAAAAACCTGCCTTGAACAGAAGCTTGCCTAGTTCTGCTATGCTAGCTTTGTTAGGTGAAATTACTGTGTTCTACTCATCACTTCCATTACATGACGTCACATTTTTAACCATATGGTAGAACAGGAAAATTATTTTGAAAAAAATAGAAGCCTGTCTTGAATAGAAGCCGGGTCTCGGAGCATCATAAAAAAAAAAGATTTACAGTACTTTATATATTGAAATATTTTAGATATTATTATGTAATTTATTAGTATTTAATAATGTCATGAGTTGCATCAGGCTTACACATGCTTTTTATGTGACAAATGATATTCTGCTATAGTACTAGTAGAATATCACTTTATCCAAAGATCATATTCTCTCAATACAAAGGGTGACTGTAAGATAAATGAAACCGATTTGCATGTCATGCATTGCTAAAATGAAATAAACAAATTTATTAATACTGGTAGCTGTTAATGGAATTTTCAATATGCTTAATTTCATTTTGAGATTCTGGTAGATTTGGTTGTTTATATTGTGCCATACATTGTTTGTTTTTTGGGGTTGTTTTTTTTCCCTTTTTTAAAAAATATTTCGTGTCTGCACATATATTGTGGTTTACCGTTTTTTTTCTTTATTAATGGATAGAAAATAGATTCTCATGTAGATATTAATTTTGGACATTGTTAATCAGGACAGAATAACATTTCTCTCTCTCTCTCTCTCTCTCTCTCTCTCTCTCTCTCTCTCTCTCTCTCTCTCTCTCTCTCTCTCTCTCTCTCCCCCCCCCCTCTGAATGAAATGCCAAAAATATTTTTTTCAGTTCTTTGATTTACTATAAATTGACATAATAGTTTCAAATCAAAACAGTATTATACCAGTTTACAAAAGTTTATAAATTGTATGCTATTTGCTGAGTTCAGATTTCAGATTTTTTTAATGTAAAAAATGTTCTTGTATAATATTGTGCTTTCATAGCTTTCATATTACATATTTAAAACTTTACACTTTCATTAAAATTTTAGTTTTTAATTTCACACCTCAGTTTTTTGATTTTCAACTCACAGTAACATTATGGTAGACTGACATGCATTTCTACATATATACTGTATGTATTTTTAAAATCTCAGCTGTCCAGATCTAGACTTAGTATTATAATAGTAAGTTTGTGTTAATAACATACGTGTAATATAGCATCATGCTTTCCGTAATATATATTGTTAAACCATACAAATATTTGTGAACAATGGCTATATATTTTGTATGTTTTGTACCTAGTATTAAAAAATAATTGTGTGACTGAACAGATTAAATAAAGCCTGTTCCATTTTATTGCACATACAGCTGGACAAATGTGTTTTATCCTGGTATGTAACTTGATATTACGCTGTGTTATATATGCTGTTTATATAATCATCTAGTTGGTATGATTATCAGATTTTCTCTTTTCTGTTTTCAGTGTCGATTCAACTGATATTATTTGTTTGTTAGTGGAGCCTGAGTTATGGGTATTTTGACTGCCATTGTGAATTACTACCAAAAGCCATTTGACTAGGCTTTTCAGTTTTTCTTTTACTGTTTGTGGTGTTATGTCACAGGTACTTGATACAGAGTAATGTACTTTAATAAATTTGATATATGTTGGTAAATCAATACAATCAAGTAAATTTTACTCTCTCCATACATATACATTTTTATAGCCATTTAATATATGTATTTATGAAAAACAAATTTGATCCCTACTATATATAAAAGAAATGATACAGTGGTATAAAATGTTTTGTTATTAATACATACATGATAAATGGCTATAAAATTGACATGTTTGAAGAGAGTATAAGCCAAATATTGTGGAAATATATCAAATTGACCAATATACAGTAATTTTATTTATGTATACTCATCCTTGTAAACTGTCTGGGTGTTATGCCTGTACATTATTACTAGTCAGAAATATTTACTTTACTCATCATCTTTCAACTTTACAAAAATATTTGAATTAAAATATTCATCAAATCAAAGTTCAAGTTGAGATGATATTTGGAATGGAATATTACACAGCTAGAAATAATAATAGCTTATTTTATACACGGTGCTGTATATCATCTATTACAATGTATCTTAATGTGGACACACATATTTTTACTGGTGTATACATGTATAATTATTATGCAAATTAGTTTTATACAAACTGTTTTTCAATTTTCACTATATTCTTTATGTAATGCCATGTTATACATACCATGCACTATGTTTTTATAAAGGAATATTTATTCCAATTTAAAATTTATATTTATAGAAATTAAATATGTATCTGGTGAAAGATGACAGATTATATAGTAAATGTTTACCCCCTTAGTTATACTCATTATCTTCAGTGTAATGTACACAACTGTTAAAGTAGTGTACAGGTAGTTTATGTTGAATTAAAAATGTTTTCACTGTTATGCAATCAGTGGTGAATAGAGATGGCTATCACTCTTTTGGTCAGTTTACTAAAGAAAAAAATATTTAATAATAATAATAATAAAAATAAAACAAATAATAAAAAAGACACACAAATTACCAAAGTTTGCTTATATAACAAAAAATTGTTTGGCTATATAAATTATTCATTAAAATTCTCAGTATTAAAGATCTTTTGAGTTTTCACATATATGCTGTCAGTATGGAATGTGTTTTACTTTGGCCCTCTAGTAAATAAAACATGCATACATGTAATAACTGTAATACTATATAATATCGCTGATATTCCACTGTGAAATAACATGTTCTTGAACAACTGGCACAGTAAGTATCGTTTTGATCAGTAGCTATTAATGTGTGTGTACATGTATTTGAATGTACTATTAAATCTTTTAGCACTCTTTATAATCTGCACCTTTTTTTTTTTTCATTTATGATTTATTATACGCAAGAAATTTAATTCACTTTATACATTATCACAAATGTCTTATTTGCCAGCTTGCTTAATAGAGGATTTAATCAATTAAACTAGAGTATTGTATTAAAATAAGCTTCATGCAGTTATGGGGCTTGATGTGGGGTTAGTCTAGGATAGATCCCCATCAGTGGGCCTATTGAGCTATTTCTCATTCCAACCAGTGCACCACAACTGGTATATCAAAGGCTGTGGTATGTGCTATCGTGTCTTTGGGATGGTGCATATAAAGATCCCTTGCTACTAATGGAAAAAATGTAGTTTCCTTTCTAAGACTGTGGTACAATGTATATGCCAAAATTACCAAATGTTTCACATCCAGTAGCTGATGATTAATAAAGCAATGTGCTCGTGATATCATAAAACAAAAACTTTCATCCAGTTATATTTAAAACTGATGTCAAAATAAACAAGCGAACCATTGGGTTACAATGCATGCAAAATGAATTTCTTTCTTGTATTTCAACTTATTTTTGTGCTTATATCCTATTAAGGTTAATGCACGATGTCCTGGGCACACACCTCAGCTATCAGCTATCTGGGCTGTCTGTCCAGGACAGTGGGTTAGTTGTTAATGGTTAATGAAAGAGAAGAGGGTGTAGTGACTTTATACCTACCCACGAAGTCGAAATTTGTTCAAGGTGGGAGCTGGTACCGGGCTGTGAACCCAGTACCTACCAGTCTTTATGTCTGATGGCTTAACCACGACACCACCGTGTCATGTACATTCATTGCTAGTCCCTCATCTGTCTGCTCTATTTTGTTTTACCCAATTAGAATTCTTCTTTTATTTTTATTCCTAGAAGAATTTAAAAAAAAAAAAAGAGTTTACTTTTTTTTGTATAACCTGCACATTATGTACATGGATGTGTGGAACACAGAACTACTTTACTGGTCATATTTAAATGTTTACAGGGTTCCATATGTCTATCATATGGGTTCCATATGTCTATCAAACATTACAATGTTCAGTTTATACAATATGAATTTTTAATGTTTTGTATTCGATATGGGTTTATAGTATATATTATACAGTATATGACATTGTTTAACAAAGTCAGACTATATTTATTTTATCAGCATTCCAAATTAATAGAATCTGAATTTTAGTAATTTGAAATCATTGTAAAAATCATATTCCTTTTTATGTATAGTACTGTGGAATATGCCTAAACCGGATCTTGATAAAACCAGATTCGATCCTGTTAAAATTGGCCAATTTGTTATGTCGTGATTTGTTTCCTATTTATTCATTGTATTAAAACCCTTAATAACCAGAACCTGTCCATTCCAGAAGATGGGTGAATATTTGGCATGGAAATGTTTGATTCTGCAGAAACGAAATTGAACTCCAGCTGAATAAACATGAGTCACTATGCCAAGCAGCTACAAATGTATTTAACCAATTGACAAGAATAGAGATTTTGGAAGATCTCTCTAAACTTCATAAATGCTGATATTCTAAGACGTTCAGTTTAAGCAGGTTCCACTGTACTATGTTTGTAGCAGCATGTATTTAAATATACTTTGTTTTCTTATATAATAAAAGTCTATACAAAGTCTTATTTCTTTTTTATTTCTTCATTATTTCTTAAAGAGATAAATAACCCGAGTTTGCTGCCATTGCACGGGCGTAGGAAGGTGCCAGAACGTTGAGGGGTGGGGGATGAGGCACACACACATTTATATATATATACATGTATATATATATATATATAAATACATGTGAAAATATATTTAAAAAATTGCTTCTGCTACAAAGTGGGAGGGCACATGCCTCCCTGACAACCCCCCACTTCCTACCAGTGCATTGTCAAATGTTTCTGACAGCCTTTTGAACAACTACAATTAAATTTTCTTGTTTAGAATATCAGTCTTTGTATACTCAGGGGGGTGCTGGACGTAGCCCAGTGGTAAAGCGCTCGCTTGATGCGTGGTCGGTCTGGAATCCATCCACATCAGTTAGCCCATTGGTCAATTTCTCGTTCCAGCTAGTGCACCACGACTGGTATATCAGAGGCCGTGGTATGTGCTATCCTGTCTGTGGGATGGTGCATATAAAAGATCCCTTGCTACTAATGGAGAAATGTAGCAGATTTCCTCTAAGATTACATATCAATATGTGCCGATTTACAAAACATGGCCTGAGGATTAAAATGTATATATATCATAGAAAATGATGGTTTATCAGTGATCACAAAATACCTTTTGATGTGTTACATTAGCAGATGTATATTAAAAAATAATCTCCACAAAACACATTTCCAATCACATTTTATTTGTTATAAGTCGTACTACAAAGTTACAACATAAGTGACCATATCTCCAAGGAACTTGGCTTGATTGTCGTAAAGAAAATAATAACTCTTACAAACAAAACACTTTACAAATCTAATGAACATTTTTGAAAAAACATCTCCTGAAAACTGATACATATGTAGGAATGTTGAACAATCACATTATAACCAAAGCCAACCAACAGACCTGGAGCCATCCATTCAACTGATGCAAACACTTGCAAATTACAAAATGGTTGCTATACTCTTTCCCACAGGCAACACCTTTTTTCATGCTATGGAAGTTATTACAAGTTATTTATTTTTGAGCCGATTGTTTTCTAAATTGCACACAACAAAAATAGTGGGGGTTTTTTTTATTTCCAAAACGTTTTTACTTTTCTTAAGTAAAACCAAACTGAAATTATTTACAAAAAACCCCAAAACATTTTTGAAGGAGGATAGACTGGTTTTGGTGTTTTAATTAAAATGAATGAGAACCAGTCAAAACACTGGACAAGCTCTCAACAAAACCAATGTTCCAATGATCTCCAGCCTCGACCCTCTCGTTCTAAGAGGTTTTTGGCCCTGGTCAGAAATTATGCTAAAAATTTTGTGTGCTTGAACATTACATTGATATAAGCACGTTAATTCCTGACATCTGATTGGACTCATTTGTGAGCATACATACGTACATACAGCGTCAACACAGTCCAGGCTTTGTGTTCAAACACATTGGTTAAGTGCTCACCTGATGTGCTGTCGGTCAATAGGATCAATCCCCATGGGTGGGCCTACTGGGTTATTTCTCTTACCAGCAATGCACCACGAATGGTATATCAAAGGCTGTGATATGTGCTATCCTGTCTGTGGAATGATGCATATAAAAGATTCCTTGCTACTAATGCAGAAATGTTGCAGGTTTCCTCCCTTAAGAAAATACATCAAAATTACCAAATATTTGACACGCAATATTGAATAACCGATGATTGATGAATCAACATGCTCTAGTGGTGTTGTTAAAACAAAACAACTCTTCAGAAAAAAACCTGCTAATTTTTTTCATTAGCAGCAAGGTATCCCGAGGTTGACCCCCAAAACCACCCTCATACACAAACACCTGCCTAAAAGATTTAAAATTTCATCACAATGCCTTTTTTTTGTTGTGATTTACTTAATCTAATTAAAATTAGCTCCACTGGTTAATTACTATTACCTGTGGATCTAACAGCACCCCGTTGGAGCTCATGTCCAGTTGACCTTTCATTCGACCAATCAAAACCGTACTTGCAAAATCATGCCAGTGATTTGAAAAGAATTTGAAAACATTCGGGATTATGCCGAGGGTATACGAAATGATTTGGGTGAATTACGAAGTATACCGGAAACTAATTTCAATATAAAATTTTATATAAAATTTGTTTCAAGACGGAAAAAAAAAAAAACGTGATGGTATAGCCAAAAAATCTGTTTATACTAGTATACAATCCAAAGTTTATTACTGCATTTCCCCCCGTTTTTAATGTTGAAATTGACCAACAAGTGTGCCTATTGCATAAATAGTCTCGCCCGATATTCGCTATAAAAGGCGAAGTGTAATTTGGTTGATATTTAAATTGTTATTTATAGATGAAATGTCACCTGGACATGGGAGTCCACACAATGCTGTTAGATCTACTGGTAGACCAGTAGAGCTAATTTTAATCAGATTGTGATTTACTGTAACTACATAAAAAGACCCTCTTTAAAACCATTAAACAAATGCCAAACTAAATATCTGAGGAACAGACAGAACCAACTCATAATTAATTGATTTTGAGAAGCTGACAGTTTTACAATGAACTAATAGTAATAACAGGCATATTAATTTGAAAACTCAATAAAGAAAATTAAAATCAGTTTTATGTCGAGAATACCGGAGTTCACCTATTCGAAAATACATAACAGAACAAAAATCACAATTTTATTGGTAATTATTTTTACATCCCAATTGTTACATTTTGTGTGTGTGTTTGATTTAGTTTTAATATCTATATCCAACATTTAAAATTATGAGCACAGCATAATTAAACATTTACAGAAAATAAAAAATCTTAATATCATCTACAATACTACTTATGTAACCATGAAGAAATGCATATATTTATAAAACTAATAAAAAGATTTGTGCACCAAACATGTATATAATCTCCTACTCAAAAAACAGTTGCTCGAGTTGAAATGCTTCTTAACGGAAACAACATCAAAAAGTACATCTGGTTTAAGAATATAAGAGGAAAAAATGGCATCAAACAATACTTAATACAAAAAACAAACAATTATACTTTAAACATAAAACTTATTTTCCCCTTCAAAACATTGATATAAACACATCACAACAGCATATTGGTCAAACTTAATGGTGTTGTGCAACCCAAAGAAACAATTATAATAACAAATATTTGATAGTATCCATGCACCAACAAAACCCATCAACTACAGTCAAAACCACTCGATAAAACATGGGAGCTTGGGAGAATATTAAGTGACTCCTTATTTGAGGTGGTTACAAGAGCAGGGCTGAGTTCAGCCAAACTGAGCAGAAGAATGTCTGCTAGACTGGTTTATGCACTTCACATTAAAGGGACATTCCTGAGTTTGCTGCACTTTTTAAGATGTTGTCGACTAACAAAGACTTTTTTACGATTGTAATTACATATCAAATATATTTTTCTGCATAAAATATTAGAGGCTGTATATTAAACGTGTTTCTGATCGTTCTAATATTTGTACTAGGTTAAATTTCATTTTATTTCCAAAAATATACTTTTTTTCGTACGTATGAAATTATTTGAAGACAAAATCCAGTTTGGACTTCTTACAAATATTAAGACAACCAGAAACACATTGAATATACAGACACTGATATTCTAAACAAGAAAATATATGTAATATGTAAGTTTAATCATAGAAATATTTTATTAAACGGAAACATCTTACAATGCAGCAAACTCAGGAATGTCCCTTTAAAGGCATATTGTCACAGACCACTGACCTATTAAATGGCCTAACAAAGTATTACCTAAAAAAAAAAAAAAAAAAAATTATTATAAATAAATGTTAAAGTGTGTTTACAAAGTCTGATATTTACTTGTTTGAACATATTTTAGTCTTCTGAGAATTGAAAAACTTCTGTGATGATTACTGACTCTGTTCAACATTTGTCGAACACTGGTGTATAAATGGCTCCTTCCATGACAAATTCTGCATCCACCCTTGAAACTAAATCACAAACTAAAACCAATTCCGACTATCAGTATAGGTCTTTGATCGGAAGAGAAGCTAGAACCTTGTTGAATTAATTATAAATATAGTCCTTCCCAGCTTCATAAACACTGTACATTTGTAAATAATTTCAGTTTTATTTGACAAAAGAAGAAAAATAAAATAGCAAAAAACTCACAATCTTTGTGTGCAATTAAGAAAACAATCAGTTGAGAAATAGATAAAGGAATGAGGCAAATGATTTATTTAACGATGCACTCAACACATTTCATTTACGGTTATATGGCGTCTGACATGATTAAGGATCACACAGATACTGAGGGAGGAAACCCACTGTCGCCATTTCATGGGCTATGCTTTTTCGATTAGCAGCAAGGGATCTTTTATATGCACCATCCCATAGACAGGATAGCACATACCACAACATTTGATGTACCAGTCGTGGTGCACTGGCTGGAGCGAGAAATGGTCCAATGGGCCCAGTGATGGGGATCAATCCTAAACCGACCGCACATCAAGCGAGTGCTTTACCAGTGAGCTACATCTCGCACCAAAGAAATAGATAAACTTACAGTACATACCACTGTAAGAAAACAATGTGCATTGCTGGGAAGGACTATTATATACTATTAGGTATTATTTCAATAGTAACTCAATATATCCAAATAAGCAAATGTCAGCTTTGTTAATGACACTGTTTAGATTGTAAGACCAGTATATCATCCCATTATTACTAAATAATAATAATAATAATAATAATATGGAATTCATATAAAATGTGATGAGAAAAAACAAACATAAAAGTGTTGATGGATTTCAGTAATGCTGTTCATTCTATGCTGTAACAAACATTACTAACAGTTTCAAAAGTTTACTGTCTTTTATATCAAAAAAAAGAAGAAAACAAAGACATCTCCATTTGACCTATTTATATTAAACTGCACAAAAGGAAAAAAGGAAGGAAATGTTTTATTTAACAATGCACTCAACACATTTTATTTACGGTTATATGCCTCAGACATATGGTTAAGGATCACACAGATATTAAGGGAGGAAACCCGCTGTTGCCACTTCGTTGGCTACTCTTTTCGATTAACAGCCAGGGATCTTTAATATGCACCATCCCATAGACAGGATAGCACATACCACGGCCTTTGATGTAAAAGTCATGGTGCACTGGCTGGAGCGAGAAATAGCCCAATGGGCCAAATGACAGGGATTGATCCCAAACTGACCGTGCACCAAGCGAGTGCTTTACCACTGGGCTACGTCTCTCCCCTACTGCACAAAAGGAGGCAGATAACATGGCAAAATTACACAAACATCAAATGATATTTTACAATGTCAAAATTATCCAAGTGTACCTGTATACTCTGTCTGTACTTCAACAGAAGTAGTTTTCATCAAAAACTCCACTTTTAGTCAGTAAATTAAAATATAATTATTGACCATTAGGTTAAATAAGGGAAAAAACTAAATTTGATTTTCTTTCATTGAACATTCATTTGTCTCGAACATCAAAGTTATCACCCGTACGTAACCTCCTAATAAAATATATTTTGGTATCTGGGGTAAGTTCAGTCAACCACTTATCACCAACGTTCGCTAGACTTTTTTTTACACATTAAACCAAATTACTACATTGGGAACCAATCAAATAATTTGCGAACATTAGCCAAATGTTCACTGGCTGAACTTAGGGCTGTTGTATCTGCTAGACAATAAAATGGTTTGTTTTTAAAGTGGTAAATACCAGTATTGATATATTATTTATTAAGTAAGCGAGAAAGAATAATACAAAAACAAAAATCATTTTTATTAGTGTATTGTTAAATGAGACATTTCTTTCTTTTTAAGGATCTTTTCACCTTGTAATGTAAAAATCATTTTGTGGATGCTAGGACGAAGTAAAGTTGCTGTAACAAGACCACACATTCAATATGGTACAAGTAGTCCAACTCTGCCACCTACATAAATAGGTAAGCACACATTAAATTATAAAATATAACTACTTTAACGAATATCAGACATAAAACATGAAGTAAGTAAATAAGATGAATAAGCATAGGTAGACTCATGTGGCAAATCTAGAATCAACAGAATCTTAAATCGGAGTTTGGGTGAAGCGAAAATTTAACCAAATTAACTTGTGCTGTCCTGAGCACACACCTCAGCTAGCTGGGCTGTCTGTTCAGGAGAGTGGATTAGTGGTTAGTTAGGTTCAATCCATGTCGGTGGGCCCATTGGACTATTTCTAGTTCCAGTCATACTCAGTCAAAAATGAATAGAGCAACACAGAAACAAACTAACAATCATTGTCAGATTCTTTCATGTCAACAGTCTTTCACCCACATCCACTGAATTTTTTTTCTTTAAAAAACATCTAGTCCATCCCACAGGGAAAACCTTTTTTTCATACTATAGGATTTACTACAAATTATTTATTTCGGAGCTGAATGATTTGTAAATTGCATACAAAAATAGTGGGTTTTTTAATTTCCAAAACACTTTTACTTTTCTTCTTACATCAAACTAAACAAATTATTTACCTTTTTTTTATTTTTTATATAGAATGATGGTATGGATTATAGTTAATGGACAGATATACAGATCAAAATAATGTGTATCACAACCTACAGGGGTAAACAAGTCCTTCCAAGAACATTTAAGTAATCTGGGTCTAGATTTTTGAAGCTATCTTAGTGCTATGATATCGTAAAAACGTTGTTGACTATGTCAATATAGCGTGTGTTGTAGTGATGCCATAGCTTATGACGGTTTTAAAATATCACAACGCTAAGATACCTTTGAAAATTGGTAGCCTGGAGATGCTGATACCATACCCCTCTATTTCCATCAAAAAGTAAAACAAACAGGAAAAAGTTACCACTATATCATATTGTAAGTCTCAAATCGAACCAATTTGTTCATTTTAACAGTTGATTTGCTATACATACATGTAGTTCATTCTATACACTGAAATTTATTAATACAATACAGGGGGAAATAACGGAACTTTACAATCAGTGCGTTCTAACCAGTAGTTTGTTGTAAGTGTGTTCATTCTAAAAGTACTTTACTGTAGTTAGTCTTAAAGCACTACAGCAGTCACCTTTGATACATTATATACAATATATACAAGATATAAATTGTAACAGTTAGTCGTTTATATAATACACAAAAAAAAAGGTATTTACTAAATGGTTAATGAAAAAATTTAAAAAAGAAATGATTAACAATCAATTTTTGTTTAAAATATTTCACAAATAAATGTTTCTATAAGACCTAACAATTTTTATGACCATTTTAAACCTATGTTTCAAGACATATACAATACTCAATTTCCTGGGAGTTTTCTTCCTGACAAACTTTGGCCACATCAGATCTAGAAGTTGTCTTCAACCAGTAAAAACAATATCGTTTAAAGAAAAATGCAAGTTAAAGAGTGAAGAATGACAAAGGACAATGCGTTTATAATCATGAAAGGCACAGGAATTCAAAACTAAAATGGAGCACAAATATATCAATTTCATAGCTTGAATGTCAAATTCAATACAATCTGGCAAGGGCTTATGAAACTATAGTTTAAACTCAGCCAATGCTTGTAACACTATTATTTAAGCTGAAAGTACATGCAACATAGATCATTATTATACATAGTCTTTGCTTGTAAAGCTATAAGCTGAACTCAAACTGCATGCAATTGAGCATGTAATGATAAAATAATAAAGTTTTACCTCAGCTACCATATCAAGAATTCCATGGATTTAAATGTCTTGCCTACCATAAACAATTTCAGTACACAGAGATGAACATCCATAGGTGCAACTATAAACCAAGTTTCATTAGCCTAGGATTTATTATAATAGTTTGTGAGAAACTATCTAAACTTTTAAACATTTTTGACACTTTCGCCACCACCAGAAAAGTATTACCTGTATCTCACCTTACTTTGTATAAGCAAGACAAACATGGGCCTGTCCTGATAATAGGACCTGAATTCAACTTCATGCCATAGAGCCCATGCTAATAAAACTTTGAAATTCAGAACTCAAACATATACACATCATAGGAACCAGATGGTCCACCCAACTAGACAATTAAAACGTTTTTTTGTCTTACTCTATATAAATAAAGATAAAAATATGGTTTGTGCCCACCCACCCCATAAGAGACTGTGCCCTCTCTATAGTGACTCTGCCCACCCCCCCCCCCCCCCCACCCCCCACCCAATATTGTTCCTACAGGCCTGCATGACATTTAGACTAACACCTCTGTAACACCATTAGGTAACAGTATCAGTTTGAATTTAAACGCCACTTCATAATCATGTCTTTACTTTTAAAAGCTGGACCTTGAATTCAGACGGTAAAACTGTTAACAAGCACTGGGTCAGTTTATTACCACAAATCCTCCTGGGCGGCAATGACATCAATATGCATATAAATTAGGCACTATTTACAGTTGGTGTGTTATTCCCCACAGCTTAACACTGCATGGATTTCCGTTAGCTTTTAACAGGCTTACAGATCTGTTCCCACAACGGCCAAAAGCATTTAACTGGACAGGTGTGGTTGTTTGGGTAGCATGTCGGAACAGACAATAAGATCTATCGAGATCCATTCTGTTGGAAACCCAAGTCTTCACTGTGTGGGGAGGTGCTCAATCGGTGTGAAGAATTTGAAGTCCTCTGGGAAGAGTTTGTGTGCCTGCGGATACATCAGCTTGTACGACTGTCGGATTGTTACATCAGCCACTCCAGCAATATCTCCAATTTCTAAATAAAAAACAAATTAACAAAAAATAATATTAAATATAAACTTGCTACATTAAAAAGCTGCTTTATTAAAAGTAAAGAGAGGGTGTTCAAACTGGTCAAAAAATAAGTTTAAAGCTTTTTAACAATGTAGTTTATACTCTTTTTTTTAACAATTTGAAGATTTTTTTTTTTATAATACATAGGCAAATTCAGTTTTTCTTACCAAAATAAAACATATTAAACACTCACTAGAAATGTTATGCACTAGTTTACTAAGCTTTTTGGCAAATGCATTACAAAACACTCAAAAGCAGTTAGCAATTTCATGACTGGAACTTCACTGCTGTAGGAAGCTGGGAAGCACATGCCCTCCTCTCCCCCCACTTTGTAGCAGCAGCGATAGTCTTTATATATTTATACATGTATTTATATAAATATATGTGTGTGTGTGTGTGTGTATCTCCCCACTTTTTGGCACCTTCCTACACCTGTGAACTTTAAACTCAGAAAAGGAGTGGGTAAATGGTATGTGGTGTAACAAACAAAAATCACCATGGTTAGATTACTCAGATAATGCTGCATTCATTAGGAGTCGTGAATATTGTATTTCCAAATTGACAGGTTGTGACGAGTGTTCGTGTGGCGAAATAACTTGTGAACTGGGGTAGGATTTTGGAAAAATAATGAATTGGGGTGTATGAGATTGGACTGACTGCAAATTGTCTATAAATCGCCTGAACGCTCTCCACTTGGTGTAGTCTTGTTCACAATTTGGAACTTATCAATTAACAAGCACCAAATGAATGCAGCACAATGTTTATTGCTGTCACCACCAGCAATAACTCACCTCTCTGTGTCTTCTTCTCTTCTGATGCTTGAGAAGCCATGTATATAGCGGCAGCAGCTACAGAGATGGGACTGCGACTGAAATATGAAATAGTGTGTGATGAAAAGCTCATCAAAAACTGAAAAGTCTCAAGACAAAAAAACTAAAGAATCCATATCAAATATAAGAATAATGTTTTCATGATCCTTTTCAAAGCAAATTATATTTCAGTTAGTGAAAGGTGCTTTAATTTATTGTTTAAATAATATGTATATATACACGTTAAAAAGCACATCCAATTGACCGTTGGATTTTGTACTGTCATAATGGCAAATGGTTCCGTGCAGAACAAACAGATTAAAATATCCTACAGGAATAGTCGGAAAATCATTATTTATTTCATTTTCGTGTACGCAAATAGAATATTGTCAACCTAGCAAGGCTTTTGCCGTATGACGTCATACAAGATACATGACATCATTTTGTGTAAGACGCTAGCTACATTCTGTCACATTCAAAAAGCGTTTCTAAACTCTAATTCATAAATAAATATACAAGTTTTGTATTGTTATCGCAAAACTAAAAGCTATTTGTGTTTACCATACTTAAACAAATGATTTAAAGAGTATGTTTATTGAAAATCTATTCTGAGATACTCGAGTCGAGTCGGGCTTATATCACGTGACCTATATTTTTGGTCAGTGACCGAAAATATAAAGATTTATCTAGTCATCGTATCTTGTCAATGTATACAGTGATTGTGGGGTAAATATATATATATATATATATATATATATATATATATATATATTAATTACAATTTTAAACAATAAATTAATTTCACTAATTGCAGACTTATTAAAGTGTTTACCTCACATCCTGGTCATTAAATGTTTAACCTGAATGGTCAGACCAATGGATCAATGCATATTTTATTTTATCTGATATTAGAATGTGCAATACACGTTTTTAAAAAATGGGGGCGGGAGGTAGCCCAGTGGTAAAGCATTCGCTTGATGCGTGATCAGTCTGGAATCGATCCCCATCAGTGGGCTATTTCTCATTCCATCCAGTGCACCACAACTGGTATATCAAAGGCTATGCTATGTGCTCTTCTGTCTGTGGGATGGTGCATATAAAAGATCCCTTGCTACTAATGGATAAAGGTAGCGGGTTTTCTCTCTAAGATTCTATGTCAAAATTACCAAGTGTTTGACATGCAATAGCCAATGATTAATAATTCAATGTGCTCTAGCATAGCAAAACAATTTTTTTTTTGGAGACAGACACGGAGGAGGGGAGAGGGAGAGGGAGAGAGAGAGAGAGAGAGAGAGAGGGAGAGGGAGAGGGAGAGGGAGAGGGAGAGGGAGAGGGAGAGGGAGAGAGAGAGATTGTGTGTGTGTATACCCTGGCACAAGATCCATATCCACTGCTTTTCTGGCAATGTGTGTAGCTCCCTTCTGCACATGGTTAGGCAGTTGAAGATTTGAACAGAACCTAGACTGAAATGAACAGGAGGAAACAAAATAATGACAACAAAATGAATATTTATATATGATTGTGCAATAACATAAAGACATGAAAACTATCATTTCAACTTAATGTAGGGGGCAGGACGTTAAGTCCATTGGGCTATTTCTCGTTCCAGCCAGTGCGCCACAACTGGTGTAACAAAGGCTGTGGTATGTACTATCCTGTCTGTGGGATGGTGCATATAAAAGATCCCTTGCTGCTAAATCGAAAAGAGTAGCCCATGAAGTGGCGACAGCGGGTTTCCTCTCAATATCTGTGTGGTCCTTAACCATATGTCCGATGCTATATAACCATAAATAAAATGTGTTGAGTGTGTCGTTAAATAAAACCCATACTTACATTCCTAACTTAAGACTAGCAAATCTCCACTCTTTTAACTACATGCTAATTGTACAGATGACAACTTTAAATGATTTATAAGGATCGGGCCCAAGAAAGATATATAATTTAAAATAGTATCAAAGCAGGCTCTTCCCCACAAACTAAAAATTCAGTGCTTGACTAATATTTCTCCCACCCCTAGCCGTGCAAGACAGGCGTATTCCATGATGTCAGCCCATGTGGAATAAATCGATCTCGCATGACCACGTGACTTCTGTTGTTTGAGCTGATATTAACATTGGGTGACGGCAACATAACGCAAGAAATGCTTTTTATATTTCATAAAAACAAGGAAACCTGCTGTCATGAAATTATACTATCATTTTTGGTTTATACTTTTAGTATTAACATTACTTTTAGGTTTATACTTTTAGTATAAACCATTTTTGGTTATGATATTTTCAATGGTTATGATTATTTTATTGTAAGATAAAAAATAAAAAATTGATTTTTTTCACGTTTTCTCAAAATGCTTGTTTTTCATCTACTGGATGGGAGAAAAATAATCCTCCATTATGTATCTATGCAAGCCTCATCCCATGACAACAAATTATGTACCTTCGGGTGGAATAGCCCTGTCTCACATGGACACATATGATGGATTCTTTTAATATACAGTGAAACCTCTCAAAACCAGACCCTCTGTAAACCAGGATTCCCTGAAAAACTGACAGTTTTCATGGTCCCTTTCTAAATATCAGTGCAGAAAGAACTGCTCTAAACAGGATACCTCTTAAACTGGATGATTTACTTGGTATATAGGTTGTCCAGTTTGGAAGAGTTTCACTGTATTTAATTTATTCTATTCGTTTTAGAAATGGGGATATAATGTTGGTTGTTTCGGTGTTCCTGGGGATAACCGTCTCATATACAAAGCATGTTAGATTTTTTTTAGAGAGGAAACCAAAAATACTGCAACATATAAAGCTATATTTTCCCTTTTTGTTGAAAAACCTCCCACTAAGGTTAATTTTAAGTAAACTGTCGTACCATGAAGTCACCAGTTGTAATCAGATCCACATTTGTCTCCAAGGTCTTGAGAATTAGCTTGAAAACTCGTCCTATTTCCTTCTTTGAGATTTTTGAGACAGCACAAATTTCTGAAAATAAAAGGTGGTAATTTTTCTTTTGACATTTGTAATTTGTATAAGTATACACACAGATTAAAATGTCTTTAAGAAGGTGAAATACAAAGCAAATAATTTTATGTTCATTGGTGGATTCTGAGATGAATGAATGAATGAATGAATGAAATATTTAACGATACCCCAGCATGACTAAAGAGATGACGGAATACTGAAAATATTTAGTAAAATGAAAAGAAAACTCTGAATCTCATTAATATGCAATTACCAGAATAATCTCTCAGGCAAACTGTTTAGGACATATATTCACCAGGTTCATTTACAACTCATACTTGCCAAATAACAACTTAAACCCAATCATGACTTAATTTTTTTTAGAAATTAACAAAACTTACCTTTGAATGTCCTTGGAACTCCTTCCTGTCTGCAAGCTATGTACATACAGGCCGAGGCAATAGCATCATTACTCCGACCTTTCAGTGATTTGCCTTCGTGCACCTGCTTGAACAGGGTATTACCTCGATCCTGTTGAAATGTAAAATAATTTTATCCCACTATGTTTTGTTTTTGGTATACTATATAAAGACAATGTCAAGATTGTAGTAGAAACTGTTTTTATCAGTGTGTATGTTCTGGTAATTGCTTTTGGTACTGTGTCGGTAAAATCACTCAACCGAAATACTGTTTCTCATGATTATTATTCGTTTACGACTATTCAATGAAAATAATACATATATAATTATTTTTTTTTAAGTTTCCGATGGGTTCCCACGATCACAAGGCACAGAACCAAAAAGGTGTTTCCATGGAACATTTTGTTGCAAAAAATCATGATTTAGCAATATTTCTAGTCAATGGAAAATTGATTAGCAACTACTGTTTAATGTTTTAAAATTCAGTAGCGATCTCTGAAACTTGTGAAGGGAATCAAGAAGCAATACTGAACAAAATGTTCACTGGTTTCCCATGAAATTTGAAATCATATGGCCTGAATTGTTAAAGGTAGTTTGAAAGATTTTCTACAATGATATAAAACATTATTTATGTCCTGTCGAAATTATCAATTTGGATAACTACAACATGTTTCTGGTTGACCTGTCATTCACAATAGGTCACTTTTAAGCTAATGTATGAAACCAACCCATATTATAGCAAAGTCCCCAAACACCTCCCCCTCCTTCATAATTTTACTTACTGCAATCATTTTGGGAAGGTTAAGACGGTCAGCCATTTGGTTGATCTCTCGGAATGCATTTAGCAGTGTTCGGTCAGAGCTATTCATCTAAAAAAAACAAAAAAAAAAAAAAACATTCAATTAGTTAATTCTCAAACTAAATTATCCAGGGAAGCTTAATCTGCACTTTACATGGATCCATTACTTACCTTACTTGCAGGGTGAATTTGTGGAATTAGAAAAAACATTGTTAATGTTAACCACCATCATGTATATGTCACAGTTAATCTGTAGATAATCAGGTAATGTGTATATTACCTGATTTAGATAATATGTACATTAATTGAGTGAATCAGGCAATACACACAGGGCTTCTAGAATTTTTATAAAATCCACTAGCCATGGGATCGGTGATTTAAATTTTTTACTAGCCAGGATTAAAAATTCACTAGCCCTACTTTACTTTAAGTTAATACAATTTTACTAATTAATAGTAATAATCAGATGTCACCTAAAAAAAAAAGTAAAGTGTGTTTTATTTAATGACACCACTAGAGCACATTGATTTTTGTATCTTATCATCGGCTATTGGACGTCAAACATATGGTCATTCTGACACTGTTTTTTAGAGGAAACCCGCTGTCGCCTCATAGGCTACTCTTTTACGACAGGCAGCAAGGGATCTTTTATTTGTGCTTCCCACAGGCAGGATAGCACAAACCATGGAATTTGTTGAACCAGTTATGGATCACTGGTCGGTGCAAGTGGTTTACTTACACCTACTCATTGAGCCTTGCTCAGGGTTTGGAGTCGGTATCTGGATTAAAAATCCCATGCCTCGACTGGGATCCGAACCCAGTACCTACCAGCCTGTAGACCGATGGCCTAACCACGACGCCACCGAGGCCGGTGTCACCTAAAAAGCAAGATAGAGTTTAAACACACTAACATTAGGTGGTGGAGGCAGGATATTCATATTTACAAAATAGACTTAACTGCAGCATTTTACTTTTTTTCACTAGCCGTCGGGCATGGCAATAATAGTTATTTACTAGCCCAACATTGAATATCACTAGCCATGGGAGTGGGGCTAACATAATCTAGAAGCCCTGACACATATTACCTGAAAACAAATCAGGTAATATACATGATCTTATTGTATACAACCTGATTATACAGATTAACTGTAACATATACATACAGTCAGGTTTCACATACACAGCAGATGGAGATGGCACAAATAATACTAGTAATGTATTTATTAAATTAAATGAATGGAACAAACTAGATCCAGAATAAAAGCTAAAGCACATTCTGAACATTATTAAAGTCCTGGAAACTTCTGATGCATAATTGCTACTGGAAAAAGTTTTTTCTTGATTAATAATTATGCATCTGACCGTTTCAGTAAAATACTTCCATTTACTAAATTGTACCATTCATCAAAAATGGATTTGAAGTAAAATTATGTTTTAAATATATTTGTTATTTATTGTATATGAAGCCAAAATGATGGTGTCACAAAGTCTTGTTGTTGATCTAAAGTTACATTGTGACTAGGCTTTCTCTTTTTTGTCCAATGGAGCCAAGCTGCTGGCTTAGCTAAATACTTGAACTGTAGTTTTGATATAGAATGATATTAAACTACCTGTATATACCATTATGCATATAATTAACCCAAACAAAAACAAACCAACAAAGACGATTAACAAAGAATTTAAGACTGGTACATACAGTTCTCCTGTTTCTGTACATGGGTTTCCCGAACTCGTCAACCAAATCCTTTCCACCTGGCATCCCTGTGCCGATTATTGTGGAAAGATCTCCTCCATCCAGTAACTGATTCTGTAAAACAACAAAAACTTTATAAATAATATACATCCAATGACTTGATCAAGATATTTATTAAAAATGTATTTCATTTAAGGAGCCTCAGGATACCCACAGAATTTTCAAATTAAAATTCCCTGTTTATGTTTTCTCCCTTCAAATTTTATTTGAGATATTGATTCCACATCTGCAGAAAATTAATACAGATAGATTTATCATTAGTAATGTCAGAAACACTTATAGATTACTGCTAAATATTAATTTATGTCAGTATTACTCAAAAATAGATGCAGCAAATCTTTTTGCTGATTACGTTTGATTGCGAATTTCACAAATTTCGCAATTCCGATTGCAACAGAGCAATATACTGGGAACAAGAACAGTGTCGTCCAAGTTTGTTAACAATGTTATTTATGAATTTCATTTAAGCGGGATACTAAATTCTCTGGTGGGATACCAGATTTTGAAATGTTAGTATCCAACTGGGATACTGCCCAAAATTTTAATCTCGAACACTGACAGTACCAAGCCAAAGGCTACTGGTTCAAATCCCGGGTTAGACATTGTAAATCATGTTGTGCTAAACGTGAATCTGTATTCATTTAAGGAGTCTCAGGGTACCCACAGAATTTTCAAATTATAATTCCATGTATTTTCCCTGAATATTCTGTTGTAAAAGATTTTTTCCCTGTCTGATATCGATGATTTTATATTGTATACAAGGGCCTCCTGCCACCCCCAATAACCACACCTTCACTTCCAAATACCATAATCAACATATTGTGACAATATATATATA